>NC_057732.1:47224355-47258543 GCF_004010195.1 Chiloscyllium plagiosum | reverse complement strand
AATCCCTCCCTCCTGCACCATCTCTGTAGCCACGCATTTAACTGTTCTCTCTCCCTATTCCTCGACTCTCTATCACGTGGCACCGGTAACAAACCAGAGACAACAACTCTGTTTGTTCTAACTCTGAGCTTCCAACCTAGCTCCCTGAAAGCCTGCCTAACATCCTCAGCCCTCCTCCTACCTATGCCGTTGGTGCCAATGTGGACCACGACTTCAGGCTGCTCCCCCTCCCCCTTAAGGACCTGGAAAACACGATCAGAGACGTGAACTCCACTACTCTGGGGGAAAAAAAATGACCTTAGCTATTCATCCTATCCATGCCCCTCAAGATTTTATCAACCTCCATAAGGTAACCTTTAGCCTCCTACACTCCTGGGAAAACAGTCTATTCAGCCTCTCTCTATAGTTCAATCTCTTAAACTCTTATGTTATTAATGATATTCATTGTTCAGATCCTTCCATCTTTTCCTATTCCTTGCACAAAGAGGTGGAAATATAGCCATCAAGTTCTTGTACAATTTCAAAAAACAAAAATAACAATAGTTTTATGGAGAAATTTAGCATACACCCATTACTATCAAGATCCAATGACATCAAAATTAGTTTGAATCACAGATGTTGCTTTCCGCATTTAACAGCTATACTGCAGTAGATGCATTTTATTTTATGTTGCCAATTGCTCCTTTATCATGTTCTTTACAATTGGTTATTGTGTGACTGTTGAATGCTAATAATCCGCTGTCACTTTTACTTGTTTCAATTTTAAGTACAGGGTTTACTTCCCATTCCACAGCTGGTTGGAATAACAAATCAGTTGTCAAATGCAGACTCAGAAATGGCTGAATTAGTGCTAAAGTGTAAATGTATAAAGATCTATCAGGATTGCTGGCTTGTAGGAATATTTTCTTGTGTTTCACAATCTATAGTGACCAATTTCTTGTGAATTTAGTTTCCACAAATTTGTACTGGGATAGAAGAAGTGTAAACAAGCATCCATAAATACATGGAACCAAAATACCTAATTGTTCATCCAATAACCCTTAAATCTGGACTCTCTTCCCCCCCCCCTCCTTCCCTTCCCAGTGTGGCATGATCACAAACATGTTGGAACTGAATAACGTTTCTTACATTTGATTTTCTCCTTCTATAGCACCATGTCTGCAACCTAATTGAAGCTCCTAATGTTTGTGTCAACAATAAGACTTTGGTTTAGCATTTCATCCAAAGAACTGGTATCAACAGCATTGATTATTTTAGCATTTATATGTAAAAATAAGGTACAGATATAAGTTATAGGAGCATATTAACTATTTTCTTTTCAAAATAACACAGTTTGGCAAAATCTATCATTAATGCTATACTGTATACCTTATAAGAACATCAGAATTAAGAGCAGAAAGAGGCAATTCATCCTCTCAAGCCTGCTCCACCATTTAATATGATCATGGCTGATCTCACATTTGCCTGCCCACTCTCCATAACCCTTCGATCCATCACTAATTAAAAACCTGTCTATCTGCTCCTTAAATTTACTCAATGTCCCAGCATTCACCACACTCAGGGGTTGTGAATCGATTCATGACCCCTTGAGAGAAGTAATTTCTCCTCATCTCTGTTTTATATCTGATATCATTCATCCTAAAACTAGTTCTAGATTGCCTCACAAGGGGAAACATCCTTTCTATGTCTACTTTGTCAATCCCCTTTAGCATCTTAGATACTTCAGTTAGATAGAGACATACAGTCATCGAGTCAAATAGCATGGAAACAGATCCTTCAGTCCAAATCCTTCTCTCAGTCTTCGAAACTCCAGAGACTGTTGGCCTCAACTGCTCAATCTTGATTCATAAGAAAAAAACCCTCATCCCTGAATCAATCCAGTGATCCGTCTCTGAAATGCTTCGAATACAACTATATTCCTTCTCAAGCAAAGGGACCACAACTATACTCAATACTCCAGATTTGGTCTCACTGATGTCTTGTACAGTTGAAGCAACACTTCCCTACTTTTATATTTTATTCCCTGAACAATAAATGCCAAAGTTCCATCTGCCTTCCAAATGCTAGATATTCTTAAATATATCAAAATATCTGTAGTTTTTAAGAAAAAAGTTGGCTTTTATGCATAGCCAAAATTGGCTAATCTATAGCCTTTCTACTCATCCTGACTCTTTCCTGACACAATGGTGGATGATAAGGTTCCTAATGGCCCACAGTCCTTAGACTTATTGAGGCCATTATCTGCTCAATTAAGTGGTGGTTAATGCCCCAGTTCTACGTCTCCTGCTTCACTGCAATTGGTGGGAAGACAGACAGGAGTTCAGAGATAACACTTTATTCCATCATCCCCTGACTTTCAAATCTTGACTCTTTACCACTCCCTGGGATGCCTGGTCACTTTCTGGCCAAAATGTCCAGGGAGCCCTGAACTGCTGTAGTAATGTCATCATTGTGGGACTGCTTGCAGTCCCAGCAGCAACCACTACAGAATTCTGGCACTGTTAAGGCCTACAAGAGTTGTTCAAACAGACTAGTTACTCTTGAGGACACAACATCCTTCCACTAAGAAATTGCAACCCCATGCTGAGCTTGTTCGGGACATTTACAGTGTACCATTGCAACTCACCTTTCTACAGCTTGGGGGTGAGCTGTATGCCTCACCCCATAATATTCAGGCAAAAATGAGGACCGCAAATGTTGGAGGTTAGAGTCAAGATTAGAGTGGTGCTGGAAATGCACAGCAAGTCAAGTGGCATCCGAGGAGCGGAAAATCAACTTTTCGGGCAGAAGGGGCTGATGAAGGGCCCCTGCTCGAAACGTCGATTTTCCTGTCTCTTGGATGCTGACTCACCTGCTGTGCATTTCCAGCACCACTCTAATCTTGGCCCATAATATTCAGCTCAAGGTAGATGAGCACAACCCAATGAAAGTGCGAAGACAGTTGTTATTGCACATTGTCCACTCTGCCCGAGGGCCACTTTGAGATATTCCTTGCATCTGGCTTCAGGTCATGATCTGAAACCATGAAAAAAGGGGGAAAATTATTCTTAAATTCTTCTTTGAGCTCTTCCCCACCAACTGATAGCTAAACATCTGAGAAAAGTTAGACACCCAGTCAACCTCCTTTGGGAAGGATGATGTGAAACTTGAAATGGTTCAGAAAAGATTTACAAGAATGTTGCCAGGTTTGGAGGGTTTGAGGTATAGGGAGAGGCTGAATAGGCTGGGGCTGTTTTCTCCATAACCTGGCAGTTAAATGCAGAAGAAGTGAATCCATTTTCTTTAAATATTGTTGTTCAAGGTGATGACGCTAACAGCATCAATCCATTTAATCAAGAGCTGTTACATTGAAGTCTGGTTTATTTGCTCAAGTGAAGAGAAGAGACAATTATGTCAGAAGGTTTGGATCAAGTTGGTCAAAGAACATACTTCATCTTATTAATAGATTTGGATTAATTGATTTGGATGGCACGTGTTAACATAAAGTTGAATCTAATCAGTTGCTGAAGCATTCTGAAGTCACTTTTGGTAATTAAAGCTTCCTACACAGTGTTACAGAGAATGACTTGTGTCTGCTGGAGAACTTGAATTTTGTAATGATGCTTATTTATTCTGTAGTAATTTCCAATGCAGCCTGGAAACAAAGCTTAATTCTCAGCACAAGTTTGTTACCCTCCTAGCCTCACTAAAGTATTGAAATAATAACTGTTTTAATCATAAATTCTGATTCAACAATTTAAAATAATTGGATAAGAAAGAATATGATGGCTTAAATCTAGAGGAGATTCAGAAATACTTCACTCTTTTTCTGCTGAAAAACAGACAGAACTGGAGAATTGGAACTTAGTTTCTGTGAAATCTTGCAGACAGAAGTAAGTCCTTTTGAAGATCATGTGTATAAAAAAAGCAAAGCATTCACATAACTGTCATACTTCGTTAATTAGGTTCCAATAAACTCACACAAGAGCAGGCAAAATCTAATTTTATCCTGCTCTGCAAATCTGTTATACCTGTATTCGTTGATTATAACCAGCAATTAAATTGTGAGACCTCAAAGGAAAAGACAATATGAAATTAGATGTCATTAAGATCCCAAATGCTAATAATACTGGACAAATCAGATTCTGGAGTGAAACTTGGCTTGATCGACTGTAAGGTTTATTTTTGCAATTTTGTTACCATGACAGTCACTGAACATGTTCTCACGAGGTTGCCAATTTGATTTGAATGAAAGCACATAAGCGTAGTATTCAAAAAAAAAGAAACTATATAAATACTATATACAGTCGGTTCGCCTATAACCTGCAGTCCATCAACACGAATTGGCTATAACATGATTGAAGAATTTAGACCATTATTTACAGAACGCAAACTTTCCTTTCCTGTATTGGCTTTAAGGTGATTCTGGTCCCTCAAAGTTCCAACTCTGAGGAAATAAGGAAGGGCAGGTGACTGAGGTGTCACTGGGGGAGCACTTTGGGGCCAGTGACCATAATTCTATTACATAAAAATAATGATGGAAAAGGATAGACCAGATCTAAAAGTTGAAGTTCTAAATTGGAGAAAGGCCAATTTTGATGGTATTAGGCAAGAACTTTCAAAAGCTGATTGGGAGCAGATGTTTGCAGGTAAAGGGACAGCTGGAAAATGGGAAGCCTTCAGAAATGAGATAACGAGAATCCAGAGAAAGTATATTCCTGTCAGGGTGAAAGGAAAGGCTGGTAAGTACAGGGAATGCTGGATGACTAAAGAAATTGAGGGTTTGGTTAAGAAAAAGAAAGAAGCATATGTAAGGTATAGACAGGAGAGATCGAGTGAATCCTTAGAAGAGTATAAAGGCAGTAGGAGTATACTTAAGAGCGAAATCAGGAGGGCAAAAAGGGGACATGAGATAGCTTTGGCAAATAAGGAGTATCCAAAGGGTTTTTACAAATACATTAAAGATAAAAGGGTAACTAGAGAGAGAATAGAGTTCCTCAAAGAGCAACAAAACGGCCTTTGTGGAGAGCCACAGAAAATCAGGGAGATACTAACCAAATATTTTGCATCAGTATTTACTGTGGAAAAGGATATAGAAGATATAGAATGTAGGGAAATAGATGGTGACACCTTGCAAAATGTCCCTATTACAGAGGAGGAAGTGCTGGATATCTTGAAATGCATAAAGGTGGATAAATGCCCAGGACCTGATTAGGTGTACCCGAGAACTCTGTGGGAAGCTAGAGAAGCGATTGCTGGGCCTCTTGCTGAGATATTTGTATCATTGATAGTCACAGATGAGGTGCCAGAAGACTGGAGGTTGGCTCCCGTGGAGCCACTGTTTAAGAAGGGTGGTAAGGACAAGCCAGGGAAGTATAGACCACTGAGCCTGACGTCAGTGGTGGGCAAGTTGTTGGAGGGAATCCTGAAGGACAGGATGTACATGTATTTGGAAAGGCAAGGACTGATTAGAGATAGTCAACATGGCTTTGTGCATGGGAAATCATGTCTCACAAACTTGATTGAGTTTTTTGAGGAAGTAACAAAGAGGATTGATGAGGGCAGAGCGGTAGATCTATATGGACTTCAGTAAGGCGTTCGACAAGGTTCCCCATGGGAGACTGATTAGCATGGTTAGATTTCATGGAATACAGGGAGAACTAGCCATTTGGATACAGAACCGGCTTAAAGTGGAAGACAGAGGATGTTGATGGAGGGTTGTTTTTCAGACTGGAGCCCTGTGACCAGTGGAGTGCCACAAGGATCGGTGCTGGGCCCTCTACTTTTTGTCATTTACATAAATGATTTGGACGCGAGAATAAGAGGTACAGTTAGTAAGTTTTCAGATGACACCAAAATTGGGGGTGTGGTGGACAGCGAAGAAGGTTACCTCAGATTACAACAGGATCTTGACCAGATGGGCCAATGGGCTGAGAAGTGGCAGATGGAGTTTAATTCAGATAAATGCGAGGTGCTGCATTTTGGGAAAGCAAATCTTAGCAGGACTTATACACCTAATGGTAAGGTCCTCGGGAGTGTTGCTGAACAAAGAGACCTTGGAGTGCAGTTCGTATCTCCTTGAAAGTGGAGTCTCAGGTTGATAGGATAGTGAAGAAGGCATTTGGTATGCTTTTCTTTATTGAGTACAGCAATTAGGAGGTCATGATGCAGTTGTACAGGACACTGGTTAGGCCACTGTTGAAATATTGCACGCAATTCTGGTCTCCTTCCTATCGGAAAGATGTTGTGAAACTTGAAAGGGTTCAGAAAAGGTTTGCAAGGATGATGCCAGGTTTGGAGGATTTGAGCTACAGGGAGAGGCTGAACAGGCTGGGGCTTTTTTCCCTGGAGCATCGGAGGCTGAGGGGTGATCTTATCGAGGTTTATAAAATTATGAATAGCATGGATAGGATAAATAGACAAAGTGTTTTCTCTGGGGTAGGGGAGTCCAGAACTAGAGGGCATAAGTTTAGAGTGAGAGGGGAAAGATATAAAAGAGACCTAAGGGGCAACTTTTACACACAGAGGGTGGTGCGTGAATGGAATGAGCTGCCAGAGGAAGTGGTGGAGGCTGGTATAATTGCAACATTTAAGAGGCATTTGGATGGGTATATGAATAGGAAGGGTTTGGAGGGATATGGGCCGGGTGCTGGCAGGTGGGACTAGATTGGGTCGGGATATCTGGTCGGCATGGACAGGTTGAACCGAAGCTGTACATCTCTATGACTCTATGACTCCATGGTCCCATTGGTTTAAGTGGTGCTGCTATTACAAAATATTCTCATAATGCAGGATTGCACAGAAACAGAACCATTGTGTTATACAAGAACAGATTGTATATGACAAATTGGAAAACTCTCACAAGCAGCAAAATGAAAACGTTTCATTTGTGGGCGGCACGGTGGCACAGTGGTTAGCACTGCTGCCTCGCAGCGCCAGAGACCCGGGTTCAATTCCATTGTATATGACAAATTGGAAAACTCTCACAAGCAGCAAAATGAAAACGTTTCTTACCCAACTGACCAGGTCATAACTTAAGACTCAAGAGTCAAACTGGCCTCAAAACATAACTCTGTTTCTCTCTATAGATGCTGTCACATCTGTTATACTTCTCCAGTATTCTCTGAAACAGTCACAGGTGATTTCCATGTGTCCATGAAATACGATTTACCCTGTTATTGTCTTTGATTAACTCACTGACTTAATTTCACTGATCACTGAGAGAAAATGTCTTCCTTCAACAATGTTGATTTTTTTTGTGATGCAAAACATCTGCTGGTTTGGGACTTTTCTTCTGAACTAAATGGGTTTCTGACCCTTAGCCTGTCTTTCTATGGACCACTAAAGCTCAACAACTTCAGCAGCTAAATGAGCAGGTGGGTTGTCACATGATTTATTGAAAATGCTGTTTTAACTCGCTATTTAAAAAAATGTGAATCTGATCCTAAAACGTCACCTACACAGAACTAAAATCTAAAATTCATTTTAATCTACTTCAGCATCTAAGTTATCAAATAATGATATATTATAAATCTTCACTGAAATGGCTCAGCAGGTAAATACATGATACAGTATTATAGGGAACAGATCAAGGAAGCCCCTAAATTAAATCAATTCCACAAAGGTAGGTAAACCTAAGCCTGGAGAGTACAAATGTCCAGGGTGTTAATTTCTCTCTACTCACTTGGTGCTTGAATGTGGAGCAAGTTCGACATTGCACCAAAGCCTGCATTTGATTACAGGAATGGTAGTTTCCTGGATTAGTCACTCAGAGGCCTGGATTAATAATTCTGAGACACAAATTCAATTTCTTCCATGACAATTGTGGAATATAACTTCTGTCAGCTAAATAAACCTGGAACAAAATGCTAATTCCAGGAATCATGATCATATAATTAACAAAATTGTCATTAAAACTTACCTGGTTCTCTTATGTCGTTTAGGGAATGAAATCTGCTATCTTTGCTTCATCTGGCCTTTAAGTAGCTCCAGAGTTGAGAGTGTGGTGCTGGAAAAGTACAGCAGGTCAAGCAGCATCTGGGGAGCAGGAGAATCAATGTTTCAGGCATAAGCCCTTCATCAGGAATCAAGGGCTGATAAAGGGATTATGCCCAAAACGTTGATTCTCCTGCTCCCCGGATGCTGCCTGACCTGCTGTGCTTTTCCAGCACCACACTCTCGACTCTGATCTCCAGCATCTGCAGTCCTCACTTTCTCCTCCTTTAAGTAGCTCCAGACCACTGCAATATCTTTGGCTTCAAAATGTTCACTCAAGCCATTTTGTGAAGGCTTTTGAATTCTACATTGCCAGTAACACCTTCAACCTGCGAACAAATTAAAAATAATCCCATGTTTGGAAGATCATTGCTGTCCTAAGATTTTGCTTTAAATCACAAATATTGCTGAAACTAGGTGACTCTCTCAATGAAATTTGGTAGAACTCAGAAATTATTTTGTTTAGTTGTGTTATAATCAGAGCTGACATTGGGGCTGAACAAGTCAGATTACAGTGTGAATCCTGATTTGCTAGTCCTGACTTGTTTTAAACCGTGGATATCAATAACTGTGCATATACAGAAGAGGCTGCTAACCCACTTTTAACGTAAAGAACAAATAAATTTTCTGGTTGCTATCTCATTGCTGGTGGTGTACAAAATTGGTCACCACTTTTCCTACATTCTAATAGTGACTAATTTTCAAACATTTTGCAATGGATCTCAAGCATAATCAAATGGTTATGAAGGCACAATATATGTAAGTCTTTTAGTTTTCCTGCAAACTTTACTAAGTTGCAACTTATAGCAAGTATGCTTTTACATACATCTTCCAAATATAGAATCCCTGCAGGAAGCTGAACGAAGTTATCCAGCCCATCAAATCTGCACCAACCCTTCAAAGAGAATGTCACTCAAACCCAGCCCTCATCTTATCCCTATAACCCACATTCACCATGGTTAGTCCACATCTCAAGACACTATGAACAATCCACATCTTTGGACTGTGAGAGGAAACCAGAGTGCCCAGCAGAAACAGCAAGAATGTGCAAACTGCACACAGATGGTCACCCAAGACTGGGATCAAACCCAGATCCCTAGTATGCTGAGGCAGCAGTGCTAACCACTGTGCCACCATATCCTCCAAAGGATACCAGTAAATCTCCAAAGCTTGTTTCAAAAGGGGATTTTCATTTCCGACTGCTATTGTTAATTGTTTTATGGGAAAGAAAATATCTTTTTAGATTAGATTAGGTTAGATTACTTTACAGTGTGGAAACAGGCCCTTCGGCCCAACAAGTCCACACCGACCCGCCGAAGCGCAAACCACCCATACCCCTACATTTACCCCTTACCTAACACTACGGACAATTTAACATGGCCAATTCACCTAACCTGCACATCTTTGGACTGTGGGAGGAAACCAGAGCACCCGGAGGAAACCCACGCAGACACGGGGAGAATGTGCAAACTCCACACAGTCAGTCGCCTGAGGCGGGAATTGAACCCGGGTCTCAGGCGCTGCGAGGCAGCAGTGCTAACCACTGTGCCACCATGCCGCCCACTGAGGTGGTTAGTTATAGTCATCTCAGAATACATCTCTGTTCGTTCCAATTGTCTACATCAACATTTTATAAATGAAATGCTTATCTTAATTTGCCCTCTTGCTTTTTTACATTTAATGATGCACATAGGAGAAGATGTTGGCATTGAATTCTAATGTTATTTGTGTTATTACTTTTACAGTGCAACATCTAAATGATCAAGGTAGACTCACTCATATGTTAAAGATAATTCACTTTTTAATTTCATCTGAGAGCATGTAAAACATCTGAGGTGAGTACAATCTACTTTAACCAGCTACTTTCCTGTTCTTATAATTGGGCTGAATAGCAGAGCAGAACCAAGTGATAAGCAACCAGTCCGATAACATTTGACATCTTGACACAATATTAACGCAGCTCAGTAAAACACTCAGCAAGGCAAGTGTCAAAACTTTCTATAAAGATTGTCACTTATTGCCTGTTTACTACTGATGTACAGCAGAGTTGTGCAGTAAACCTTCTAAAACTGTCTTTATGAGCTGTATAACCTGATGGAAAGGCTGTTTTATACAGTTTCTCTGTTAATGAGGGAGCCACAAACGCTGTTCCATTCGTAGGTCTGGAATGCTGGAGAGTCAATATGAGAGAACCATTTGGTTCTGAATCCATTTCTTTAACATCTTGTGCAAGATTCCTGGATTTGATGCTCTCAGGAGTTCTGAACCATCTTAAATACAAGTTCAGTCTCACTTCTCCAGATATCTGCCCTTTTTACTGCTAGTTAAAATGTGCAAAACTGAATTCCTGTGCCCCTTAAACTGAACAAATTGAGCTATTAATGTGGAAGATATATGCTATAGAAATGTAATCTCGAGTTTTCAAAGTAAGCAATGTTTGCAGATCTGTGTTCCCTGTTCAAAAAAGACATTATTTTTTTGTTATATATCAACTTGGGTTTTGATAATGGTTTACTTTCAACAGAATGTGGTAGTGTTCCTATCTCTGGACCAGGAGGCCTGGGTTCAAGTTGCCAGCTTGCCCCATATGCCTGTCATACCGTGTCTGACTGGGTTGTTTAAAAGTTTCCATCCCTTCATTTTGACCTGGGATGATTCCAAATTGCGAGCAAAACCATAGGGCAACAACAGTTTTTTGAACATTGGTTGGCTTTGCTATCCAAAACATTCTGGTAATGTTTGCAGCTTTGATTCCGAATGTGCACAAACGGTAAGACTCAGACTGAAGGAACAATATGTTTCTTGTCGAACTGCCTGTTCCACAGTCACAACAAGCACATGTTCATTTTTGTTTCCATAAAATTCCTATGAGGCCGAAAGTCTCTGTTTGCTACTGGGCTGATAAACAAAACTTGGAGAATTACTAGATAAACAATTAAGTAATGTGAAATCTCATATGTGTACTTCTGTTATTGAGATTAACATTATGTCTAGTGAAATTTTAAATGCATTTTTCTGTGCCATATCTTGATTAAGTTGTTCTTTGTCTCCCACTTTCAATTTTGGAATAACAACCTGCATTAATTCAGTACCTTTTTTTTTGTGAAGAAAGAAAGCATCCCTAAGCATATCGAAGCCTGACCCTAATCCTTTTTACTAGTTTCATCTTTGAAAACAGGCCTTCTGGAATGACTGTAAATCATTGTTTCCTAAAACCACAATCCAACAGGTCATCTATCTTTCCACCAAGCTTTGACCACACCATATGTCTCAATGATAAACTAGTTCCTTAAAGAAGTATGAGGTTTTAAAAAAAGACTGAATAAGACAAGGTATTCACCCCATCAAGGCCATTCTTTATGTGTATAATTTGATTTATCTGCACTTTGCCCATCATACTTCATCTCCTGAGGGAATCATTTCTCCAAATATCTACTTAATCTTGCTAGCTGCATTATTCAATTTTAGCTGGTTGCTTTCCACAGATAACATTCTCATTGTCTAAGCAGAGAAGGAACCATCTTTTTCCAAAGACTACTTGATCATCTCTGACTGTACTTGTATAACCTCTGGTTCCCTGCCTATTGTTTTATTCGTCAGTTAATCAATGTGACATTAAAGCTTTTTTTACAAACTGGAAAGACCTGTCCATCTATCCAGCAGAAAATGTTCTAATTTGTAAGCTTATTGCGCTGTCTATTTGCATTTTTTTAATTTCGGTGTTAACTGAAAAAATTAAATGATCTTCTTACATCTACGTTATAAAATTGAATGTTATTGTATTGAAGTCTGCTGCAAGAAGCACAGTTATAGATCTGTGTACTAGTTCCTGAAGTCATCCAGCCTCTATTTACTGAATCATTTCTAGTTGTTTATGCTCTTTAAAGGTACAGTATTCAATATTTTATTTGACATTCCAAATGTGACCTTTGCAATAACCTACATCAGGTCAAAGTTACTTGTTTCATCATGTAATCAAATACTCCTGAGACTCATTCCAATTCTCGAATTTGTCCTTTTTAACTGCCTTGAATTGACTAGAATTTCTTTGTTTAAATGTTTGCTAATCATGTCAGAAAACCTGCTCAATTTTTTACTTCTTCAGTCTCCACGTACCTAAAGTATCGCCTCTCTGAAGCCATTCTTATGAACCTCTTGCGTAGTCTCATCAATGCATTCAAATCCTTCCTACAGTGTGACACCCAGAACTATACACAATAGGTGTTTCTAACAAAGTAGTCTTCCATAGTGGAGCAAATCTTAACAATTTAAAGCAATTCGAGGCTTACTTCCACTCTGATGTGCAGCAGCCGAAATATTCCCAAGCACTTTATCTTGAATAGATTGGACAAAGCAATGGTGCATTATGTGGTTTCTACCTCTTTCAGAAAGTGTGAAAGGTAAAATGCTTTTAGAATGATGTCTTACTTACCATGCAGTGTGAGCATTCTCTCCATTGTGTTAAAAGTAAATTGAAATTGATGAGCCATAGGCCATAACATTGTGATAAATATATATAGACTTATTAAAACCATCAGCTGTGAGTTTGTGTGGATGGTGCATTTGAGGTTTGTGAACACTGCAGGTTGGCAAGAAGAGGACTTAAAAAGTTAAATCTGGATGCAATGAGGGTATGAACATAGAGTGGTGAAGGTAATTTGGAACTGATGAAGAGGAGAATAAAGGTGCAACAGTGAAATGGTTGAGTTGAGGATGGGACTTTGAGTAAGAGGGTGAATGCATTCTTGGGGGGAGGGGTAGGGAGGGGAATGGTTATTATGCAAAGGTGGTTGGGGAAAAATGTGAAGGAAGACTGCAGCTAGGTGAGGTACTTTAACCACCAGAATTTGTTGAGGAAATCCAGACAGATGTGACATTGAGAAGAGTTGTACTTGATGAGGACATAGGGCGTCATGTGGAATTAGAATAATGAGATGGGGTGAGGATTGGAATAAAATCATTTAATTATGCTGTTGGAATGTGTTGTGATCAGACCCTAGGTAGAATCCACAACGTGTACGCAATTCCAGAAGGGACATCCCAAACTATTAAGCTCCCAGATGAGGGGTGATAAACTAGCTCTACCTCTTAATTTGACTCCACCTCCTCGGTTGGTTGCAGCAAGGTTAATTCGTAAAGGATCCTTCAGTTGTGGATATTTTTCTCCCAGACTTATTGTGTTTTAAAAGGAACCAATTTCACCAGGCCTTCTAGAATTATCAAAGACAATGAGTCTATTAATGTTTAAATGTGAGAGGAGTTAGAAAAATGATACACATTCAACCAAATAAGACATGAGTCCAAAAAGATGAAAGTTTTTTAAAAATTATATGGATCAGTCTCTGAATTGTTCATCAAGAGCAGATAAAATGACATTGCAACAGTGATTGGGTTGTGCTCACAACATTGATCTTGGCTGTTGAACAGTCGATTTTTGAGGTTGTTGGTTTTGTAAGCTGACTTGAAGTTCCCTTCTCCTGGTTCTTTTTTTTAACGGGTGTATATGACTTGGAGTGAGACAGGCTATTTACCTTGTGATGTCAAGTGTGTGATTTATATACATAATTCAATATTGATTGTTTTTGGATTTTTTGAGTTTTGAAACAGTGGCATATGGTTTTTTCCGTTATATATGAAGAGGTTTAATGATTAACTTGTAGTTCTGTAGCCCTGGTCATACAGTCATAGAGTCATAGAGATGTACAGCACCAATCCATCCCCTTTATGCTTGCCAGATATCCAATATTAATCTAGTCCTATTTGCCAGCACTTGGCCCATATCCCTCTAAACCCTACCTATTCATATACCTATCCACATGCCTTTTAAACGTTGTAATTGTACCAGCCTCCACCACTTCCTCTGGCAGCTCATCCCATACGCGCACCACCCTCGAAGTGAAAAAGTTACTACTTAGGTCCTTTTTGTATCTTTCACTTCTCACCCTAAACCTATGCTCTCTATCTCTGGACTCCCCTATCACAGGGAAAATATCTTGTCTATTTACCCTACCCATGGCCCTCATGATTTTATAAACCTCTATAAGGTCACCCCTCAGCCTCCGACGCTCCAGGGAAAACAGCCCGAGCCTATTCAGCCTCTCATCCACCAAATCCAGGTAACATCCTTGTAAATCTTTTTTGAACCCTTTCAAGAATCCTTTCTATAGCGGGAAACCATGGTCGGTATGGATGGATTGGACTGATGGATCTGTTTCCATACTGTACATCTCTATGACTAGAAGTGCGCACAGTATTCCAAAAGTGGCCTAACCAATGTCCTGCAGAGCTGCAATATGACCTCCCAACTCCCATACTCAATACTCTGATCAATAAAGGAAAGCATACCAAACACCTTCTTCACTTTCCTATCTACCTGCAGCTCCACTTTCAAGAAACTATGAACCTATAGCTGAAGGTCTCTTTTTTCAGCAACACTCAATAGGACCTTACCATTAAGTTTGATTTTTTAAAAAAAACACATTATTAGAGAGAGTCTCCCCCACAAATACTGAGTTGTGGTTTACGCTGGAAGAGGTTGTAAGCAAATTAAGTAAATGGTGCACAGCATTTGGCTTTCACAGAAATTATTGTATGGGGGAGGGGTTGAGGGGAAACAACTATAGCTTAAAAAATAGTTTGGCTTTCAGTTTGGCAGTTTACTGAAGTCTTGTTAAAGTTGGATGTATAAAATGTAACCAGTGGGGTGCCACAAGGATCAATCCAAGGCCTCAATTGTTCACTATCCATTTGAACAACTTGGAGGAGGTGGAGGGCAATGTCCACAAATTTGTTGATGATACAAAAGTAAGTGGGAGAGCAAGTTCTGATGAGGATGGATGGAATCTTCCAGGGGATAGATAGGCTGAGTGAGTGGGCAAAATCTAGACAGAATGGATTTTAATGTGGGCAAGTGTTACATCAAGTACTTTGGTAGGAATCATTAAAAGGAGAGAGACTCCAAAGATGTGGAGCAAAGATTTTCTAATTATCTTGTGCATGCAACATTAAAAAAATGTCAGGATACTGCTGCAGCAAGTAATTAAGAAGGCAAATGCAATTTTGGTCTTTATTGTAAGGCAGTTGGAGTTTAAAAATAAGGAAGTCTTGTTTTAACTCATCATGATGTTGAGACCACACCTGGAATTCTGTGTTTAGTTTTGGTCCCCATAATTAAATACAGAGGAACTTTGATTATCCGAATATCAATGTGTGTGTGTGTGAGCGTGCTATTTGGAGACTCACCTCACAAAGGCAGCAGCAGCCTTACTGTTGGTGTACAGTCTGGGATCTCGCATGCAGTGTGCTTCTGCCTAGTCTCCTGAACAGGGAGCAGACTTCACAGAAAACTCCGAGCCCCAGAGGAAATCAATTAACCGAATAATCAATTATCGGAACGAATTAGTGCCCATCCATCTCGTTCAGATAATCAAGATTCCTCTGTAAAGGATATACTGACATTTGAAGCTATTCAAAAGAGATTCATTAGGCTGATTCCTGGATTGGTGAAGTTGACTTAGCTTTTATTCGTTAGAGTTGAGAAGAATAAGGAGGTGATCTTAATAAACCATGCAAGATTGAGGGGGGAGGTGGATGGCAAATATTGAGAAGATTTTTCCACTAGAGGAAGAGTCTTGAACTAAGTACAGAATAAGGAGACCCTCACTAAAACCGAGGTGTGAAGGAATTTCTTCTCCCAGAGAGTAGTGCATGTTCAAGATTCACTTTCCCAAAATGGCACCTTATACACTTTTCACTGTATTCATTTGAGTTCATGTGACAATAAAGCTAATTCTAATTCTAGTAAAGCTAATTCTGATTATGTCACTGAAAGTATTTATAGAGGTACTGGATAGATTTTTGAAATATTGGGGAGTTGGCAACAATCAGGAGCAGACATGAAAGAGGAGTTGGAGCCTAGGGTAGATCTGCCTAATCTTTTTGAACGACAGGGTAGACTTGAGGGGCCAAATGGCCTACTCCTCTCTTGTGTCTTATTTTCTTGCATAAGTGTTTGTTTCGGTAAAGGCAGGCCAGGCTATTGGTGTATATTTGACAGTTTGATGTACAATACTGAGTGACATTAACTAACTTGACCATTTGCTCATGAATACTCTCAAGAAGCAAAAACCTCAAACCAAAACACTGTTACTTGGCAGCCAACAAGAGGCCACTGTTACTTGGCAGCCAACTGTAGTAAAAGTCATTTTAATTCTATCATTTTCAATCATCTCTCTTGGCTAGATTTCAAGTCTTGTTGAAAAAAGAGCTTATAAGTAAAGGTGGACATTCATCAACTTAAATCCAAGCAGTGAATCTGACTGAAACATTCCTCCATTTTCTGTTGTG
Source organism: Chiloscyllium plagiosum (assembly GCF_004010195.1). Classification (NCBI taxonomy): domain Eukaryota; kingdom Metazoa; phylum Chordata; class Chondrichthyes; order Orectolobiformes; family Hemiscylliidae; genus Chiloscyllium; species Chiloscyllium plagiosum. The sequence goes on along the minus strand of NC_057732.1, from coordinate 47,242,223 downwards.
AGAACAGAATCACATTACTGTACCTCCTTCATCGCAATTATGGGTGATGTGCCAACATCCAGGAATACTCCCTAGTGTAATACTCTCCAAACCTACCTGTCGCTTTATTCTAAAGATGCAAAAATGCTTTTCTGCATGTTTGATAATTTTGCCTAAGTCCCCAGACTGTGTACAGCCCACATTTCACAGTCACTAAAAATCCTTAACTGAGCTTCAGGAATATCTTTATTTTGGGGTGTGAGCTTGGCCAACACACCGCTGCATAGGCTTGGTGTTTTCTGGTAAGCTGTCAGAACAGATGCCCCATGTCTTCTGTATCCTTGCTACCATGACCGCAAAATCAAACGCACTGATTCCAACCGAGTGAAGTCAACGATCACAAGGCATGCTGCAACAGATGACATCTTGAGATTGCCATATGTTTGAAGAGACTTCTCAGATTGTCAACAGGATTTGTTACCCGCTGAGGCACCTTCCCTTCCTGAATCGTGACACAGCTCTGGCTGTGAGCACTGGCGTTCATGCAATGTAGCACCTCCCCGGTTTCATCCAGGCCTCCTGCTGTGTATTTCCTGGCAATGAGTCTAATCGGCCAGCATCACTATTTGGAAGGATCATCGCAGTCAAATTCAGTGAGATTCTGTAACAGCTTTACAGTTGACTCACTTCTGAAACAGATGGTATTTTTTTCAGACTGGATTTAAATGCAGCCTGACATAAACCTCCCCCCCCCCCCATCCCCCAAATATCTCTTGGAGCTTTAAAGCGATATAAACTTTGACATAAACAATGCTAGCTAAATGCATGAGCATGTTCGCTGCTCTGAGGTTTCTCCAGCACTCAGATATGTCATCTGTTTAAAAGCTATTAGCAAATTTGTACTGTGTAATATACAATCGCACCCCATTCCCATCATTGAAAGAAAGGCTGCGTACATACTAAACCTCATCTTTTGTAGCAAACAAACTTTCAGCCGATTTATTCTTAGGTTGGAGATTTGCATGTCAACTCTGTGCTTGGGCCCCTGATCTCTCCACCAACTCACTGAGGCAGGCTGGTATTTAAATATGTGATTTATACCCATCTGCTATTGCAACGATTATTTGCATTTTTTGCTGTTCACTGAAAAGATAACATCCTGAGTAGAGTAACAATTCTTTCATCGGCCAGGAAAGTTTGAATCCAGATTATATGTGCTTCGTAGAACTTTTCTCTCTCTGAAAGAATTCAGAGTGAAATGAATTTGCACTGTCTCACCCCCCCCCCCCCCCCCATCCCCCACCTGTGACAGCAAAAGAAGATAATTCCACACTAATTGGCAAGTTGGAAGAATTGTGTGAAAAAAAATGCTAACACTGATGCAGTAACGACTGCTCATCTGCAATCGCAGTCGGAGCACATCAATGGAGAATTGTCGAGCACACTTTGCTCTGTGCAACCTGAATTGTATTTGATGTGCAAATGGTTGATGCTACCACTGGGAACGTTAAGTAGAGAATGCATATTCCCCAACATTGACATCCTTCAGCTTTGTGCATACAAAACCCTGAAATAATTTTAAAAGAAGTGATTGCCCTTGGTTTTGGAATATCAGAATTGAGTTCCAAAATTTAGAGTGGTGTAAATGTCATGTGTATTTTTTTAAATGTAATGCAGTTAAGTATATACTTGTAGACCACTTCTACAGCTTCAAACTGATTATATTTTTAATGGTATTCTGAAGTACGTCATGGCACAATGCATTAGCGGACTTTATTTTCACATCAGCTCTCTGTTAATGTAATAGTCTTAATGATCTGAGCTTTTTCCACCTTAACCAGTTTCCGGTGAATTAATCTGAGACTGCAAATGCAACATAGCTTGCCTCTAGTTTTTCAGTTGCCCCCTCATTGGTATTGGTGTTTGGACTGGAGGTTGGGGAGCTCAAGAATGTACTGCTAGAAACAGGTGCAACTTTCAAAAAGGGATTGGATATATACTTGAGAACAAGAAATTTTCAAGGATATGGTAAAGAACGGGGGATCAGTCTCCCTTGGAAAGTTCTGTTAAATAACCAATATAAGACAGAGTTAAAAATCACACAACACCAGGTTGTAGTCCAACAGGTTTAATTGGAAGCACACTAGCTTTCGGAGCGACGCTCCTTCATCAGGACCTGATGAAGGAGCGTCGCTCCGAAAGCTAGTGTGCTTCCAATTAAACCTGTTGGACTATAACCTGGTGTTGTGTGATTTTTAACTTTGTACACCCCAGTCCAACATTGGCATCTCCGAATCATAAATATAAGACAGAATGGGCTGAATAAACCCCTTTTGTGCTGTGTGTTTGCAAGGCAACTGGAGGTGGACTGGAGTTTTATGTTGTAACTTTGTAGCCCAATTTTAATGCTGGTGCGAGCTACCTGGGAATAAATACATGTATAGAACTGGAAAAGATTGAGTTCCATAGGGAGTCCTGACATTTGAAAAAGCTCCATTCCTCATATCCCTCAAAAAGCCATCCCTGCTGAATGTCTATCCAGTTCTGCAAATTATTCCATTTCTAATGGGGCCCGTGACTATTCCGCTTTGCACTGGAATGTAAAGAACCCAAGTGTCAGTTGACTTGTCCAACTGGTTGGGGAAAGTGAGGACTGCAGATGCTGGAGATCAGAGCTGAAAATGTGTTGCTGGAAAGGCACAGCATGTCAGGCAGCATCCAGGGAACAGGAGAATCGATGTTTCGGGCATGAGCCCTTCTTCAGGAATGAGGAAAGTGTGCCCAGCAGGATAATTTAAAAGGTAGGGAGGAGGGACTTGGGGGAGGGGCGTTGGAAATGCGATAAGTGGAAGGAGGTCAAGGTGAGGGTGATAGGCCGGAGTGGGGGTGGGGGTGGAGAGGTCAGGAAGAAGATTGCAGGTTAGGAAGGCGGTGCTGAGTTCGAGGGATTTGACTAAGACAAGGTGAGGGGAGGGGAAATGAGGAAACTGGAGAAATCCGAGTTCATCCCTTGTGGTTGGAAGGTTCCTAGGCAGAAGATGAAGACACCCGGACCAACCAACCCAACCACCCCGTGGCTCAACTCCCCCTCCCACTCCACCAAGGACATGCAGGTCCTTGGACTCCTCCATTGCCAGACCATAGCAACACGACGGTTGGAGGAAGAGCGCCTCATCTTCCGCCTAGGAACCACCACCTGCAATTTCCCCTCCAAGTCACACATTATCCAGACACAAAAGTATATAACTCGTCCTTCTTCATTACTAAGCCAAAATCCTGCAATACCCAGCTATTTACATGCAACGCACAGTCCAAGAAAGAAGTTCACCACCATGTCTTTAGGGTCATTGAACAATGAACTACAAATGCTGGCCTAGTGCTCAACATCCATAACCATTAAGGAAATGAAAATAACATTTCTATTTGCTTCCTTTTGTTCCCAATCTCATGATATGCTCCTCCAACAACAAAAAGAAATCCAGCCCAGTACCTCCAGCCTTTTTGGGACAGAGGAAGAATTTGCAATCCTTTGTATAAAAATGTTGTGTTAAATTTCTTTTACTGTTCCCTCTTATCTGAAAGCAACAAAGAAGAATTGAACTTTTGACTACCCCTGTTTTCTTTTCCTTCTGCTGTTCTGGGGTTTTGAATTCTAATCCTGAAGGATGGAAAATTAGAATGAAAGTGAAGCAGGCATCAAATCTCTCACCTCTGAACTGGTAAGCAGATTCCACTCTTTCATACAATAAATTGATAAGTGTAATGTTTTCATTGAGAACTTATTTTCTTGCACATGTTGATACATTTGTTGTAAATGTCATTCTATCAGCATTTTTGATATGAGTGGTTTCTAAGCTGTGGGATGTGACCCTGATTGGAATAAAAGGAATAGAAAATGCAGGTTGCCAGCTTCCCCTCCTTCCAAACTGTGCCTCACACCAGGACTAAGACCATGGTACTATCCATTACTGCTCTTCCCCTGTTCGTCCCTTGCTGGCCAGACCTAGGTTTGTTGCCCATGGCCATCCAATTGCCTTAAAGCCAATCCCCATCCATAAACCTGATAGAGATGTTGAGCTGTGGCCTGTCTGAGAGCAAACCTGCCTACCTAAATGGCCTGAATTCTAACATCAACCTGGCTTAATTGTAGGAATGGGTCATAGAGTCATACAGCATGGAAATAGACCCTTCGGCTCAACTCATCCATGCTGACCAAGTTCCCCAAATTAAAGTAGTCCCACTTGCCTTTGTTTGGCCCATGTTCCTCCAAACCCTTCTTATTCATGAATAGATGAGTATTTTTTCTTTTACAAATTAAAATGTACTTTAAAAATACAGTTGTACATGTTTATATGATGAATTATTTCTTGGCCCAAAATAAATGTTCATAATTATATACAGAATGTACATATGCATGTATATGTATCATTTGTCAAAACATATATACAGATATAAATGATTATAACTATACTCAAGGCTGCTTAATTGCTGTTCTACATTTGTTGCTGTCTGGGGTTGCTTTAACACTCAACTGTTAAACTGGACTCACTTTGAAAAATAGTTTGGAAAGCACTGTTCTAAATCCTGCATAACTTCTGCAGATAAATTAGGTCACAGATTGCAATTTAAGGGAAGTACCCAAGGAGATTTGAAACGGTTCTACAGATGGTGTGTCACAAGCTGTGTTCAGAGCAGAAAATTAAAAAGTCCATGCGCAGTAGGTCAGAGAGCATCATTCACAAAATCATTCCAGGTGTGCCTCCTTCATCCAAACTCAGCATACCACAGCAAATCAAAAACTCACTTGGGAAAGCTTTCAATACAGAGGGCATTGAAGTAACTCAGACAGAGGGTGTCCTGCCCAAGAAACTAGAGGGGAAGGAGAACAGTAGGTAGGGATTCTTTCTCTTATTGAACACATCCTCAATTACCCTCATTAGTCCTGTGAAAAAGATCCTCTCCCTGTTGTTTGATGTACGATGAGATAAATCATGTCTTGCTTCTTTGCTGCCTTCGTTGTAGATTAGAAGGTGATGACCATAAATAAATACTAAAGGCCCATTTATAGCACCAACCCTGTCGAGAGTGCATTAAGTTTGAATCAAGATGATCCAAAGTTAATGGAATCTCCTGGGGTTTATGCTTCCAGCTGCACTGATTCACTTCATGCTGCAGGCAGTTTTACATTATCAGCCCAATGTAAGTGCGGAGTACTCTTTCTCTGAAGAACTAAAGGCAAAAAGATTCATGTCATATCCTCATATTGGGGCCTGAGTCATGACTCACTCTGTAAATACGGTCAGCTGTGTGGCAAGTTGAAAGTGCTTAAAAGCCGCCATCACAATGCTTTCATTTTTTAAAAAATAAAGATAAATTGGGATTCACTAAAACGCTCTCACTAAATGCCATAGAATAACAGGATATACGATTTATTCATTGGCTCCAGTTATCAGGAATAGTAGTATCTGTCCGAATTTCTACTTTCACAGTAAAACTATGTGAATCACAGATTACAATCCACAAGGTTCCTGAATTCCCATACACTGAAAATAGAACTCGATTTATTCATTCACTTTTAACCAGTGGCCCTGCATTTGAACAGAGTAAATGGTTTTCTATTTGCATTAATTGTTTTGCCTGTTTGTTCCAAGTAGCCAGTGCAAGTTTGTAAGTGCAACAGTGTATGTCAAATGTTTAATATCTTCATTTATTCGCTACCTCTTTTCCATGTTTCAAATAATATTTCATCCACACATTATGTTGTATCCTGTTGCAAGTAATAGCAGTAAGAATCACAGTTTAAGGACCTTTTTCTACTGCCCACAATATTGATAGATAAGTTGAATGGGCACAAATTGAAACAAATGAAAATGACTTGATGGCTATTATGGAGAAGTGGTTACAGAGTGACCAAGACTGGGAAGTCAAAATTCAAGGGTATTCAATGTTCCAGAAAAATAGGCAAAAAGGGAAAGTAATTGGGGTAGGTTAGTTAATAAAGGAAGATACCAATGGAGTGGTGAATAGTGCAATAGGTGCAAAAAACTGTAATATGGAAGCAATTTGGGTGGAAGATAGGAATAGCAAAGGAAATTTATCCTGGATAGAAGTCATCCACAGGCCTCAAAAGTGTTCCCTTACTGTAGGACAAAGAATAAATTGGAAAATAATGGACGCTATTAAAAAGAGTAATACAATTGACATGGTTGATTTTAATCTGCAAACTGACTGAACAAATCAGTTGGACAAATGTAACATGGACGGCAAATTTGTAGAGTGCATCAGAATTGATTCTTATTGCAGTATGTTGCAAAAGCTCCCAGGGACCAGGCTATTTTAGATCTAGTAGCATAATGAGGTAGGAATAATAAGACATCTTGGAGATAAGGATCCTCTAGGGAATAGCAATCACAACATGACAGAATTCCAAATTTAGTTTGAGAGAGAGCAGCTTGGGTCTCAATCAGTGACCCTCACCTTAATAAGGCTAATTAAAGGGATATGAAGGTAGAGTTGCCTAAAGAGGACTATGATCAATAGACTAAAGTGTAAGTCATTGGAGGAGCCGTGACAGACATTCAAATAGATATTCAATAATGATCTATCAAATTTATTCTGGTCAAAAAGAAGGACTCTATGAGACAGAGACCACCCATGATTAACAAAGGTGGTCAAGGAGAGGATCCTATCAAAAACTGAGGCATACAAAGCAGCAAAAACTAACGGTAAAGCAGAAGATTGGGAATACTTTAGGAACCAGCAGCTAGGAACTAACAAGGAGAAAGAAAGTTGATCATGAACATAAATTGGCAAGAAATATTGAAAGAAAGAGCAAGAGCTTCTGTGCGTACATAAAACGAAACTGTAGTTAAAGTGAGTGTGGGGCCCTTAGAGGATGCTGGGAATTAATAACAGGGAAATGACAGATAATTTAAACCAATTTTCAATGAAGAGACTAAAGATCTGTGGCTTTTTATTCCTATTTTGTTTAACCATGTGATGTGGGCATCGCTGGTTGGGCCAGCGTTTATTGGGTGCTCGAGAAGATGATGGTGAGCTGCCTTCTCAAACCACAGCAGTCCATTTGGTGTAGGTAGCCCATAACACGATTCAGGGTGGAGTTCTAGGATTTTAATCCAATGACACTGACGTAACAGTAATATATTTTCAAGTCAAGGTAGTGAATCACTTGGAGGGGAAATTGCATGTGGTGGTGTCTCCATGTATCCACTGCCTTTGTCCTTCCAGACGCTAGCAGCCATGAGTTTGGAAGATGCTATTTAAGAATGCCTGATGAACTTCTCCAGTGCATCTTGAAGATGGTACACACTGCTGCTAATGTGATTCAGTGGTGGAGGGAATTAATGTTTGTAGGTGCAGAAGACTTTTTTTTTCCCTGGGTGGTGTCAAAGTTCTTGAACATTATTGAAGCTGCTCTCATCCAGTGAGTGGGAAGTATTCCATCACCTTCAGATCATAAGACCATGTGGTGTAGAAACAGAAGAAGGCCATCCTTCACTATCGCCACCCATTGGTGGAGGACCTGGTGAACTGTTCCACTCCATTGCTCTGTGATCACTGTTACCATCACCATATGTTGGTGGAGATCTCAGAGAACTGCTCAGCTTCCTTGTTTAGCGCCCTCCCTCACCGTTACCACCAGCTGCTGGACACCCCATTATATTTCAAAATTTGTGATTTTAACAACACTTGATTTGTCTTTTGAACACCAATCATATTTAGCCTCACCTTGCTATGACCATATTCATGTAACCCTTCCAGTGATTTGTGGAGTAGCATTGGGCAAAGATCCAATTATCCCAGAGCTTTATGGGCTGTATCCTTGGTGATGCCACGCACACACAAATAGCTCCAGGCTCTCTGCAGGTCTCACTGGTCCAATTTGGATGATCCAAACTTCATAGGGCCCTTCCTTTACAGTGACACATAACTTCCTGAGCAATTTCACATAGCCTGTGGCCAAAGTAGTGTGGCCAGTCTTTCCTTCTGTGACTTGTTTGACCCTAAGTGCAGGAAGGCCATCATTATCTTACAAAGAACCCTCTATACTCCTTCTACTAAAGCCAAGGTCAGCAAGCTAAATGGAGTTTACAACTTATTGCATGTGCTCAGAGCCCAGAAAGTCCATCATCATTCATTGTGAGCATTAAAAAAACTTTCAAATCTCATACTTGTTTGTGAAAATTTTACGTTCATTTAAAAGTGCAGGGTGCAGATTTGCTAGAGGTATTATGGGGATGAAGGTCTTCAAAGACAAGCAGGCCCTTAGAGGCTGGGATTGTTCCCTTTGGAAGAAAAAGCTTAAGGGGCTTTCAAAGAAGTGATCAAAATTATGAAAGGTTTTAAGAGAAGAGCTAGGAAGACAGTGCTTTCACGAGAAGAAGGATCAGCAACCTGAGGACACTGATTCCAAATAACTGATGAATAAGCAGAGGAAATAAATAGATCTCTTTGTACTCAGCAAATTCTGATAATTTTGAAAGTGATGCCTGAAATCTGAAAGCAGTTGAAACAGCAAATTGCAATGATCATAGTAAGCACAGTCTTAAATGGGAGACAGTGGTATCATGATAATATCACTGGGTTAGTAATCCAGAGCCTGAAGTGAATGTTTTGGGTTTGAATCCCCTGTCAGCTGAAGACCAATGAGAGATAGGCAGCAAGTATATTGCCAATGGCACCCATGTCCCATACAAGGACTTTTTAAAAAAGACAGCATGCAATTCTCTTTTTCCTAGTTCAGGCTCAATGGGCGGAATGGCCACCTGTGTTTGCATTATTTCTGAGGATAAAGCATTTTCTTCAAGGTTTGCCACCCGAGCCAATATCAAACATCCCATGCTCAGGAGAAAGTGAGGACTGCAGATGCTAGAGATCAGGGTTGACAGTGTAGTGCTGGAAAAGCACAGCAGTTCAGGCAGCATCTGAGGAGCAGGAGAATCGATGTCTCGGGCATAAGCCCTTCATCAGGATTCATAAGTCCTTCCTTCCTGATGAAGGGCTTCTGCCGGGAATGTCGATCCCGTGCTCAGGTACAACATAGGTTACATATCGAGTAAATATCCTCCATTGTCTTAATATACCTTAACAGATTACCTCCACTTTATGTGTGCAACCTTTCTACTTCCCCCAAAAGCAAGCCTTCTGGCTTCTCTCAGGCAGACATCTAATTAGTGTGGAACTGTCCACAGGTAAGTGCTGTCGACCCATGCATACCAGGAGCTGCAATGGGACTTCTGAATGCAACTTCAAAATGGGCCTTCACAGCTGTCAAGTTAAAGAAAAGTTTCATCTCATCATTCCAAGCTGCATTCAAACCAAGTGCCAGAGACAGAGGAGCAATGATGGAATCTATGCCCCATTCCACAAGGGAAAAAAATTCAAAAGAAGTTCAACTTATCAATATTTGGCACTTTCAGCGATCTGGCCACTGGCATACAAAAGTCAAAACAATGTTGTATTTGCCATGTTTTGTTTGGCTGGATTCGAGATTCATGGTGTCTGCACAAGCTCAGGAGACAGAATGTTTTGAGAACAAATCAGGAATGTTCCTTTCTGAGATATTTGCTGGCTTAGGGAGGACAGGAGGTGCAGAAAAGGAGTATCGAAGATGACTATACATGAAAAATTTAAATGTGCATTTGCGATGCTCAGGCTTCTGCGGCAAGGGCTGGTCAATGCGATTAGGGTTGCTCAATGGTTGTTTTTGACTGATACAGACTCAAGAGGCTGAAAGGGTTTTGTTTGTGCTATAGACCTCCAATGATTCTATGACTTAATCGAAGCTTTGGAGGTAATTAGTACTGACAATTCAAAAAAAATAATTTATTATGATGAAAGGTTCAAATACCAAATGCATAATTTGTAAAAATTAGGAAGCCTTTGATGAAGGGAGGAGGTTGGCTGAAATGCCTCTGGTACCTTATTCCACCAACTGTTGTGGAATAAGGTACCAGAGATCAAAAATAAATATTTGAGTTAAATAACAATCATTCACATACTCAGTTTTAATGGATCTTACTTTTGATTCTAAATGTAATCTATGTTTTCAGGATTATGAAGTACTATTGGGCTTTTTACAGGAAAATTGAAGGACCTGAGCATGGGATGTTTGATATTGGCTCAGGTGACAAACCTTGAAGAAAATCCTTTATCCTCAGAAATCATGCAAACACAGGTGGCCATTCAGCCTATTGAGCGTGAACTAAGAAAAAGAGAATTGCATGCTGTTTTTTTTTAAAAAGTCCTTGTATGGGACCTGGGTGTCTTTGGCAATATATTTGCTGCCTACCCCTCATTGTATTTATGAAGGACCTCCTGCATTCTCATGATGTACTAAGACCCATCATATATTGCCTTATGTTAAAAAGGAAAAATGCCTTCAAACTAATCCAGGCTAAAGCTAACAGTCTATTTGCAGGTTGAGTAATGTATGGTCTGCAATATGAGAAACAATGTTTTAACATTCTAATAGAGCCAGTGTACAAGGGGTTAAAATACTCTGTTTAGAAGATATCATTTTAGATTTGACAAGGGACAGGAACTTTTGGATAAAATGTTTATTTGTGCACCCTCATTTGTGATATTGTAAGTGCTGTGAATGCACCTAATTGATTTAGTAGCTATAATAGTTCCACTATATCGTGACTGATTTTTAAAGTAATGAACCTGGACTATGTTTCACAAGCATCCCAGTTGATTTTGCTAAGATTGACTTCAATTGCAGATCAGGAATTTAAGCGTGCAGGTCAGCAGTGGAGATTTGTGGCACTCCCACTTTTTCAGTGACTTAAATCTCTAGTACTCTCTGAGCTGACATTTGAGCTCTTATCCATGTTTCTTGATCTGCATTAATTGAAACCTACTTGTTTAGTATGTAAGTTATTACTCCAGTCAGATTCCCCAATCCGCATTCCAATTGAGTCTGATTATATCTTTGGGATAGGAACTGGACTTATCCCTTCATTTCCAAATCTTGTTTTAACTCTACTTTTCATGAAATTAACAAAATTTTGCCCCCCTCCCCTCCCACCAACCCTCAAGTTATTAAACATGTCCATTTGGAAAGGCTTAATACAGCCTGATAGTACTCATATATGAGGGAAGTGGCTGACACACTTTCATCTTTTGTGTTACCCCCATTGCAAGTCTTACAACAGATTTACCTATTAATTATGTCAAATTGTCTCATAAGGGAGGAGAACAGTTTCACAAGCTTTATTTTATGTTTTCTTTTTATTCTGCCTGAGGAGATCTCTGGAGTGCACAATTATTCAAGCTAACAATAAAGATATGGTGAATAAAACTGATCCAGTCAGTGCACTACATTTCCAAAACACCAGTGCAGAGCATCATATTATGACAGATGCTTAGCTGACCCCACCTTGCCAAGCAAATCCAAAGAGGCAGACTGCAGACAGCCAGGTTGGAGAGTGTTTAATCAGCATCCCCTTCTAGTTTCCATGTCTCGATATGCTAAACAGTGGCAGACCACTAACTCCCAACGCAAAAGGATCACATCATTGATTTAAAAAAAGAGAAAAAAATTAATGTATATCAAAGAAGGAATAAAGAGACATGTTTTTACTCTCATACATAACCAAGAAGAAATGAGGCACCAAGGGATTTTGTACAGAAAATGCTCAGATACCTTACATCAGCGTGCTGACAACAGACATAGAAGTGGATTTGGAACAAGCTTGGGGGGAACTTACTAGTGTGGTGGTACGGGAACCTTTCTCCATCAGACCTGTGCCAAAGAAAATTAAAAGGCCAAAAGACCTTTCATTTCAGACTATGCTACTATTCCCACTAAATTGAGAGCGAGCGGCACACGCATGCAGCACATACATAATAAGGTAATTATGAAGGATGATTAAGTCTTGGAGTGCACCCGGCTGTGAGAGGAGATGTGTCAATATCTGGTTTCAGATGCTTGTATGTATGCTGAAAGAAGAAGAGGAATGCTTTGTGAAGATTGAACTAAGTGGAAGAATAGACTTTTTGGCCGAGGGTATTGCAACAGTTGCAGAAAGAGTAAATCCAAAGGGAGAGATGAAAATTAGTGTAAGATAGAGCGATGAAGCAATAACTGCTAATTTTTAATCACTACCAATTTCATTCGAATAGGTAGGTAATAAGCTTGTATTTAAATTAAACTTGTATTTGCTTCAGTGCTGCTTTAGTCACGTTTCATTTCAGGCAGGGAATTAACCGTTCCCACCTATAAACAGAAAATTGTCACTTCTTATGATGTCTATTAATAATTAGAAACAGAACAGAGACAAGTGTAATTTCCAAAGGTAAAGGACAAAATTGCATTAATACAGTGTCCTTTCAGATTCTCACAATTATACCAAAGCTCTTTGAGCTGTTATGGAAGCTGAAGTCAGCATAATAGAGCTGCTCCCTCACATGTGAGAGACAGCCAATGGTGGTTTAATCTTAGGGTCACCACACTTCAGGCTAGGTTGAGAAGGTGGAAACTGCACAGCTACCTGAGCGAGTACAGGAACTGAACCAGTACTGTAGGCATCGCAGACTGGCCATCGGAGCTAACTGACCCCTATTTGTGAGCAACAAAACATAGGAAACAAATATGAGCACAGGAAGATCCCACAAACAGCAAATAAATTAGTGACCATGGTCACATTTTTTAATTTTGATTTTGATCCAGGAGAGTTGCAAGACAGGACTCTTGAAAGCATCCTGAGTGATGTGTTGCAAAGACAAACATCTATTTCATCTTGTTTGATTTCATTGATAGTTACATCTATCCATGTGCAGTTATCTGATGCTGGTGAGCCCCAGATGGATAGAGGAAGTGCTTCAAGGATACCCTCAAGGCCTCACTAGTGAAGTGTGGCATTCCCACAGACACCTGGGAATCACTGGCTCAAAGTGGGGGAGGAGCATCCAGGAAGCCATCCAGCACCGCGAGACTTGTCATCGGGAAAAAGCGGAAGCTGGGTGAGAACAGGGAAAGGAGTCCACTGCCACACCAATGCTCCACCCATCCCTTCCCATGACCACCTTCTGCCTCAAGTGTAACAGAGCCTGCAGTAGCCCCATCAGTCTGTACAGCCACCTACGGACTCCCCCTGAGAGTGGAACAGAGTCATCCTCATCTGCGAAGGATCCATGGTTACCAGTGTATAATAGTGATCTTTATTCTACCAAGCCTCAGTAACTCTCAAGTCTTACTTCCATTTTCTCAAGAGGATTCAGTGAAGTAAGTTCAATAAACAGTTCCACATTCTAACTATAGGAAAATAATAGATGGAATCCTATCAGGCTCTGAACAATATGGGCAAGGTCGAAAATTTTGGAAAATCAAGTAAAATGTCTAGTCAAGCCTTTCTTAATGTTGAGCCAAAAAAGTCACATTCTCCAACCACACCCCAGCCATTGAGACAAGATTCACAAGTGATTGGCCAGAAGTCCATTGACGGGGATTTTTGGCCATTACCATCCTCATTCCTACCAAATCCCACCTCACTATTATGCAGGCTTTCAATCTCACAGCTGCCAAATAGAAACTAGACATCAAGAATACTCAACGTGAAAGTCAGAATCCATACTTGGTGATTCCAGCTTGCCAATAGAGATGAAAATCGGTGTGACCACAATGGAATTAAATGGTGTTTCATTCTGTGAGAGATGGGGCTTTTGTTTTGAGTTGCCTTTCAAAGGGTAACACCATTACACAAGCACAAAAACTGAAACACAAGTTTTATGTAGTACCCACAGCTTGCATGTGATGCAGGAGCTCACTCAATACCTTGGACCAGCAGACATTGTGGAGCACTAAGGACGGCTAGGATCTGCAACTTCAATGATGCAGTTGCAGCTAGACAGACACAGCAGATGGTGAAAAGGGATTTACCTTTACAAATTTGAAAGGTTGTTGTAAAATCTGTGTAGTGTGGAAACAGACCATTTGACCCAACAAGTCCACAACTACCCCCCAAAGAGGATCCCACCCAGACCTGTCCCCTTACCCAATTACTTTACATTTCCCCTGACTAATGTATCTAATCTACACATCCCTGAACACTATTGGCAGTTTAGCATGGACAATTCACTTCTTTGGATTGTGGGAGGAAACCAGAGCACCCAGAGTGGATCCGTACAGACACAAGGAGAATGTGCAAACCCCACACGGACAGTCACCCAAGGGTGGAATCAAACCTGGGTCCCTGAGGTAGCAGTGCTAACCACTGAGCCACTGTGCTAATGCATGTCAGTTGCATGTTCTAAGAAGCGTTACTTATTTTCTTTCCTTCTCACTGCTTCTCAGTACAGTCCTGGGTTCCACAGCTGGGGTGATGGAAACAGCCCTATGGCGCAAGCTGTTGGCATTGGAGGTTTGGTCACATGACCTGGGAAGCCATTTGTGTCTCAAAGTCCCTAACATACTGATTGTATAGATCATTTTATTTTCTGTATTTTTGATTGTGGACTTGGATGGGAAAAAGTACAATCTCTAAAAGCTTTATTTCAACTCCTTCCTTCCCAGGGAGAGCATTATTTCACAATTTTCTGCCAATTTGATAATGCATTCCTTTCTCAGAGTCCCAGTTAATTTTGAAAGTTTTCCATTTTCTATTCCTAAATAACCTCCCTTAGATCACCTCAGATATGTGTTCAATGGTCCAATTTTGTTGATTCTTCATAATAAGACTAAGTATTTGTCGAAAATGTCATCTGACAATGGCACAACAACGGAAAGAAGGCATTTATGATCTGAGTGAAATGATCGACAAATAGAATATGTCCTGAATCAGTGAGGGCTGGTGATTGAAAAATACATTCAGAAATAACTGAAAAGGAGGAGGATTGAAGCAGATGAATTAAATACCAAATCAGTTGCAAAGAGAAAATGGAGAGGGAAAATCAAGTGGAAGCCAAGAGGAAGAAAATAGAGCCAGACTGGTTAAGCAAGAAAATAAAATTTGAAGTTTTAAATCAGATATTTTGAAAAAAACTGACTAAAACAGTCAAAAACTGAAGGAATGTGACTCCACATTTGTGAGTTAATTATTAGTGACAAGAAGGTTGATTGGCAGGTATTAGCAATTGGCCCATTGTTGAAAGGTACCTCTGCTACTCGTCTCTAGCCATGGTATCCTTTGGCAGATTTAGCTTGTATCCACCACGCAGCTTCAGTAGCCTTATGATATTTAATTAGGAGACAGATGGTGAAATGTGCCGTTTTTGCAAAAATCAGTAACAGAGCAGAAAAAAAAATCAGGACTCCAGTTTTTGAATGTGCACATTAAACCTTCACTTGAATATTTACACATAAATAACAGATAACCCCATTAGCCTCACCAAAATTTATGAAGCAAAATCTATCCCATCTTGACCAGGTTATTTTGTGATTTCTACACTGCCTCCCTCTAGTCCACAGCCTCTCTTGGTTTGCTGTCAGCTGATTAACAAGACGATGTTTTTACGACTGCGATGTTGTTTGCCCTTGGAACCTTCTTCTTACCTCCTCCAACTAAGTGGAGATGGAATGCATCATTAACAGTCCAATTTACAGATTACTCATCCAATACAAGCCAATTCGAAAACGATTGAGTTTCGGTAACGGTAATGGGATTTCACTTGTGTATTGCTGATTGCAGTGTACAAATGACTGTATGTGATAACATCTGCACCTTTAAAATCTACGGTCAGCGCAATTAGCAGGGAAAGTAAAACTTCTCCCATTGAATGAATCTGTGTGCTAATAATCAGCAATGATCTTTATATACTGATGTATCCCATTAGTGAACTGTCCTTAGGCTGAGGCTGATATGCAATGTTCCCATTTTAAAATTCACATTTCTTAATAGCCTGAACTAACACTGTCCTTGTTTTGAATCCCAAACCATTAAATTGATGAAAGCCATAATTACACATGCAAGTACTATATGTCCTTAAAACATTAATACTGTAAGAGAGCCTACATAGATTGATACTCTAGTGTCATTATTATGGTTTTAATTATAAGCTAAATTACCCAGTGATATTTTTTGCGCTGTGCGCATTGTGTTCTACCTTTAATAATCCTTCTAACCACAAGGCTATCTTTGGATGCACTGTGAAGGAAAAGAGAAATCCAGAGGGAGAACATCCGATTTAACCAATTGGGATGGAAAAATGATGAGGTATGAATACTTCATGTCAGATGTCAAACTTTGCCAATGCAAGCAATCTTTAACAACAAGAAGTAGGTCGAGAGGTTGGGTGCTTCTGAAATGCAACCTGACATTTCTGAGCAATTCTCAATCTGTAACATTTCCTACCCAAACAATAAATAAAGTTATTGACTCGGGCTTGCTTAACAATTGGATTCTTAAACAATAAAGGGGCCTCAGCCAAAGGATGTGCTGAAGCTTTTATTTCAGAAAACAGCTCGCCTTCTGAATTGTGATAATCAATGCCAAAAGCGATCTCATACCTTGAAATCTGAAGCATTATGAAGAATGCATTTTTGTCTTTTCCACATTGGTGTGAATCTCACACGTGACTGGTATATTACCAACCTGTATAAGAGTAATTCAAATGACATATGAATCAATAGTTAAGTCGGAACAAAAGTCACAAATCACGGAGTTGAATGAAAACTATGAATTATAAATGACATAGGAATAGAACCATAGAGGTTTACAGCATGGAAACAGGCCCTTCGGCCCAACTTTTCCATGCCATCTAATTTTCACAATTAAACTAGTTGAAATTGACTGTATTTGACCCATATCCCTTCATACCTATCCCATCTGTGTACCTGGCCAAGTGTTTTGTAGATAACAGAATTGTACTCACTTCCACTACTACCTCTGGCAGACTGTTCCAAACACTCACCATCCTCTGTGGGAAAAATTGTCCCTCTATACTCTTTTGTATTTCTTCCCTCTCAGCTTAAACCTAACCCCTCTAGTTTTAAACCTCCCTACCATGGGGTAAAGCTGTTGCCTTAGTTGTACTTCTCATGATTTTACAGACATCTATAAGGCCACCCCTCAATTTCTTACGTTCCAGGGCAGAAAGTCTTATCCTATCCAACATCTCCTTACAACTCAAACATTCCAGTCAAGGTGGCACCCTAGCAAATCTTTTCTGCACTCTTTCTAGTTTAATAACACTCTTTCCATATTAGCACACAGTACTCCAAATGTGGCTGCAGCAGGACATCAACTCCTCCACTCAGCGCTCTGGCTGACAAAGGCAAGTATGCTGAAAGCTTTCTTCACCACCCTTCATTACCATTGACGCCACTTTCAAGGAGCAATGAACTCCTAGATCTCTTTGTTCTATAATACTCCCCACTGCTCTATCATTGACTGCATGAGTCTTGCCCTGTTTTGACCTTCCAAAATGTAAAACAGCTAACGGTGAAAACGACACTCATAAACTACAAAAATCACAAATATTTTTTGGCTGCCGTCTTGTATCTGACTCTTTTCTGTACAGTTTCCTTTCAGTTCAAGCATTTGGATATATGACAAAAACTGAGTCAAAGAGATGAACATAGAACATAAAACAATACAGCACAGAACAGGCCCTTCGGCCCACGATGTTGTGCCGAACATTTGTCCTAGCTTAAGCAGCTATCCATGTACCTATCCAATTGCCGCTAAAAGTTCACCAATGATGACTCTGCCACTCCCACAAGCAGCACATTCCATGCCCCCACCACTCTCTGGGTAAAGAACCTACCCCTGACATCCCCCCATACCTTCCACCCTTCACCTTAAATTTATGTCTCCTTGTAACACTCTGTTGTACCCGGGAAAAAATCTCTGACTGTCTACTCTATCTATTCCTCTGATCATCTTATAAATCTCTATCAAGTCACCCCTCATCCTTCGCCCTTCT
>NC_057732.1:47125982-47218622 GCF_004010195.1 Chiloscyllium plagiosum | reverse complement strand
TGTCCAGCAGGGTAAGATAAAAGGTAGGGAGGAGGGACTTGGGGGAGGGGCGTCGGAAATCCCCCTACCTTGTCTCAGTCAAATCCATCGAATTCAGCACCGCCTTCCTAACCTGCAATCTTCTTCCTGACCTCTCCGCCCCCACCCCCGTCTGACCTATCACCCTCACCTTGACCTCTTTCCACCTATCACATTTCCGATGCCCCTCCCCCAAGTCCCTCCTCCCTACCTTTTATCTTAGCCTGCTGGACAAACTTTCCTCATTCCTGAAGAAGGGCTTATGCCCGAAACATCGATTCTCGTGTTCCCTGGATGCTGCCTGACCTGCTGCGCTTTTCCAGCAACACATTTTCAGCTTTTTGTTAATTAGTTAATGAGATGTGAGCATCACTGACCAAACCAACATTTAGTATCCATCTCCAATTGTACTAGAGAAGGTACTGGTAAACCATAATCTTGAACCACTGAAGGGAGAGTGAGATGAGGAACTGTTTGTTCACACAGAGGATGGTAGAAATCATGAGAAATCTGTTGAGAATGGAGGCAAATAGAAAACTTCCAAGTTTTTGTTTTGTCAGCTTAGTATTGTAGGAGTTATAGACCCAAAGTTAGGAAAGTAAGTTTAAATTTGCCATGATCTAATAAAGTGGTGAACAGGCTTTAAAGGCCTCAATATCCTGCATATATTACTAAGACATTTTCTTGAAGTTCCTTTATATTTCAGGTAAAAGCAAGAACCAAGGACCTGAAAATAGCTATTAATATGAAGTACTGTAGAAGAGCTATTACATGCTAAAAGTCAACTGCCGTTGTGATGTAATCTTTGCCTCTATGAGGGTATTTGTATCTGATAGAGCAATGTTTGCATTGGCTCCATAACCTAAGAACTAGATGTGAGTAACATGGTATTGAAAGATTCAAAAAAAGTTTATTGCAGCTCCTGATATTTAAGTACAAATAGTACAGTCATGGACGCTTCAGTACCTGGGCTCAGATTGAAAAATTGATTACAAACAGTAATGCACTTTCACCAATATGTCATGTCTAAAATAGCATCACATAAGGTGAAGTCTGAGTCCTTTATACCCTTGGGTCAGATGTTGTGTTAGATTGGTGCTATGAAAACCGTGTCTCCTAAAGGTATATTGCATAACACCTCTCCTACTAATTAATGTTTCTGCTGAGCAGATTTCCGAGGCTTTTAGAATGAAATCCAATATGTGACTTTCTAATCAGCATGGAAACTTCCTTCAGCTGCATCTTACATAGAGCATTACTGCCTACTAATTGCAAAATATATAATAGCAAGATGTTTAAAATAATTCATTTCCCTTAAAACTACCATCCTTACTTGGCCTGGGCTACATGTGACTCCAAATCCACAAGGATGTGGTTGACACTCAGCTGCCCTCTGGGGAATCAGGGATGGGTAATAAATGTTGTGGAGAGCATGGTGCTGGAAAAGCACAGCAGGTCAAGCAGCATCCGAGGAACAGGAGAATCTACGTTTCCTGATGAAATGCTCTTGCCTGAAGCATCGATTCTCCAGCATCTTAACTCTGATCTCCAGCATCTGCAGTCCTCACTTTCTCCTGGGTAATAAATGTTGCCTAGCCAGCAATGCCTCATCCTGTTGAATACATAAAAGAAAAAAAAACTTCTATCCAGAATCTGAGATCCCCACAAGATGCATTTAGCTGCTTAAAGTTAAAGTCAAAGTTAATCCTTGAATGAAGGGAATATCTGACCAGGACATAGCACAATCATATTATGGGAGCATCTATTTACAGTTTAGTGCATGATTGAGATCAGTTATGTTTGAGATCTTGATGTTTGCATTCATTTATTTATTTTGGTAAGAATTATATCAAAATCATCAAAAGGTCACTCCCAGAATTTTAAACAGAAGCTGTACTTTCCTGGTATCTAACTGAATGGTTGCAACAGGTGAGGATGTGCTGTGGAGTGAGCTCTGCACCTGCTGATACCAGCAGTACAGAACATCTTTTATGCAGTGTGTAATCTCAAGTATTGTTTCCCTTTATTTAGTCATCGCATTCTTGGTGCTCATGGTGTTAAATAGTGTATTAATATTTATTGTAGTTTAGCCTTCTCTCTAACATCAATATAAGTAGCTTAATAAGTTGCCTTCAGTGGTCCAAGAAAAGATCATAAGATGTAGGAGCAGTAGGCCCTTCAGCACATCAGATTTGCTCCACTATTCAGTAAGATCATGACTGACCTGCTAACCCTCAACTCCGCTCTCCTGTATTTTGTCCATAACTCTTGATTTCCTTACTGATTCAAAATGTGTCTGTCTCATCCTTGAATAAACTTAATGACCAGCCTCAACAGCCCTCTGTGGTAAAGAATTCCTCAAATTCACTACCATCTAAGAGAAGACATTTCTCATCACCTTTGCCTTAAACGTGCAATCCCTTATTCTGAGATTATACACTCCAATCCTAGACTGCCCCACAAGAGGGATAAACCTTTACACATCTGTCCTGTCAAGTCTCTAAAGAATCTTGTTTCAATAAAGTCCCAGATCTCACTTTTCATATTCCAGTGAGTGCAGGCCAAATCTACTCAACCTCTCCTCGGAATACAGTCCCTCCCATACTTCACAAAAACCTAGTGAACTTTTTCTGAACCCTCCAATGCCAATATTTTCCTTAGATAAAGGGGCCAAAACTGTTCACAGTTATACAACTGTGGTCTGACTAGTGTCTTATATAGGTTTAGCGAAATCTCCTTACTTTGCTGGTTTACTCACTTTGAAATTAAGGACAATATTTTAACTGCCTTCCCCATTACTCTCTGAACTTGGATGTTAGATTTTTATGATTCACAGAAGAAGACTCTCAAACCCTGCTAGGCTGTCGCTTTCTGCAGTCTCTCTTCATGTAAATGCTATTCAGCTCCTCTGTTCTTCCCGCCAACGTACATAATCTCACAATTCCCAGCATTGTGTTCCATCTAGCCAGGTTTTTTTTTCCCACTCACTTAACTCCTTCATAAATCAAAACCTGAACCTTTATCCTCCGTGATTACTGAGTGGGTTTTAAAGCCACGGTCTATCGATAAAATATTGGAAATGCTTATTGAAGGATGACCATTAAATCAGCATCAGACAAAGTAAAATATAGACTACACCCCTGTCGATCAGTGGTCACAGAATCACAGACTAAAGTGTTAGTAGAAGGAGGCGATTCAGCCCATTGTGTCTGCATAGGCTCTTCAAGTGAGCATCATTACCTACTGCCAATATCCTGCCTTACTCATATCCTTGCACACTATTTCTATCCAGATAATCATCCAATACCCTCTGGAATGCCTCAGTTGAACCTGCCTCCATTACAACTGCAGGCAATTCACTTCTGGCTAATTACTCACTGGTGTGAGAGCTTTTTTTCTCTAAACTCGCATTTACTGCTTTTGCAAATCACTATCAACCAGAGCTCTCTGGTTAGAAAGTTATAGAGTCATACAGCACTGAAACAGTTTCTTCGGTCCAACCAATCCATGCCAACCATAACCCCAAACTAAACTAGTCCCACCCACCTGCATATCTCGCCAATATTTCTTAGGCATGTTCTTACCTAAATATCGCTAAAACGTTGTAACCATACCTACATTCACCACTTCCTCTGGAAGTTCATTCCTCCAGCCAAATCAACCTCTGTGTAAAAATAATTCCCTCTCATACCTTTTTTCAATCTTTCTCCTCTCACCTAATAAAATGTACATTCTTAGTCTTGAAATTCCCTCACCCTAGGGAAAAACATCTGCCATTCGCCTTATCTATACCCTTCATGATTTTATAAACCTCTATGAGGTTACCCCCTCAATGTCTGGATCCTTTTTACAAGCAGGAACAGATATTCCCTATCCACCCTACCTCGCCCCCTCTATCAGATCTTCTGTCATCTTTCTTCAATCCAAGGTGAACTGTGTCAACTTCTTCAACTGAAAGTTTTCATTCCTGGAACTGTTCTTGTAAATCACTCCTGTACTCTCTCCAATATGTTCATATCCTTATAATAATGTGATGCCCAGAACTGTACATATTACTTCAGCTGAGTCCCTAACAAGCATCCAATTCAAAATGAGCCTCTACAAATAAAGCTCAGCATGCTATATGCTTTATTAATTGGTCTATCAACATCACCCTCTACCCGTGCTTTGTGCACAGCTCTCCCTGCTCCTGCACCACCTTTAGAATTGAACCTCCTACTTCAGGTTTTCTGTCAATGTTCTTCCTACTCATGTTCATCAGTTCACAATTCTCTTCATTGAACCTCTACCGACACCATCCACTAACATGTCAATTCCTTTTGGAGTTCTACACCGTAGTCCTCACAGTTTACCGTTCTGCCAAGTTTCATGACTCCTCTAAACTTCAAAGTGTTCTCTTGTATAACACGATCCAGATCATTAATATATATCAGGAAATGGAAGGGTCCTGATACTGATCCCTGGGGAACGCGACTGCAAGCCTTCCTCCAGCCTGAAAAATATCCATTGACCACTACTCTCTGTTTCTTATTACTCGGTCCAAATCTGTAACTACACTGCCATAATCTATAGTCTTCCTCAGAAGTATTTTGGGCGGCACGATTTCAAATGCCTTCTAGAAGTCCATGTACACCATATCAACTGTGTTCCCTTCATCAAGCCTTTCTGCTATCTCTTCTAAACAGTCCAGTTAGTTAATCAAACATTGCTTCCCCTTTAGAGGTCCATACTGATCTGTCCTAATCAACCAACCTTTTTCCATGTGACTACTAGTTCTATCCGGAATAATTGTTTCTAGAAACTTACCCACCAATGAAATTGATGGAAGCATTAAGGCAAAATATTGAACATTACACTAATTTCTGGTATTTGTTTACAAACATATGTTATGGCCTTTAGGAAATCTGCATTATTGAAGTTTCTGGAATGAGCCATTTGAGCCTTGCTTTTCTGCTCCCTTTAGCACAAAGACTGTAACATCAATGTCTACATTTCAGAATGTGATACTATATATAGATGGTGTAAACTGCAAGTATACATAGAGACTGCAAGCTGTTCAGCAGAACTGGAGAGTAATAACTAGAATTAAGGTACTTTTCTGGGAAAATCTCAGAAAATGAGTCTCAGTCTTCTTGTGCAGTATCATATTACAACACAATGTAAAGATAATATCCTCATAATAAAAAATGAGGACGTGCAGGTGTTGGATTGGGGTGGACAAAGTTAAAAATCACACATAACATCAGATTATATTCCAACAGGTTTACTTGGAGGTACTAGCTTTTGGAACACTGCATTTTCATCAAGTAGCTAGTGGGGCAGGATTGTAAGACACAGAATTTATAGCACAAGATCTTGGAGTCATGCAACTGATATGATATATTAAACAAACCTAGATTGCTATTGTCTTTCATCTTTTAGAATGGGTTGCAGGTTTTGATTAATTAATATGTAAATCCCAGAATTTCTTTCAAGTCACATTCCCGAGATAACATAAAGTTTTGTCAAAAACAGGTGACGTCTCAGCTCAGACAATGCATTAAAGATGTGAGGTAATATATACAGACTCTAACCTCACACCTTTAATACATTGTCTGAGCTGAGATGTCACCTTCTTTTTATAAAACCTTAATTTATCTCAGGAATGTGACTTGAAAGAAGTTCTGGGATTTACATATTAATTAATCAAAACCTGCAACCCATTCTAAGAGATGAAAGACTTAACAGCAATCTAGGTCGTTCAATATATTATATCAGTTGTATGACACTATGATCTTGTGCTATAAATTCTGTGTCTAATGATCCTGCCCCACTAGCTCCCTGACGAAGGAGCAGCACTCCGAAAGCTAGTACTTCCAAATATACCTGTTGGACTATACCTGTGTGATTTTTAACTTTGTCCATAAGAAATACAGTTCAGTCTTGAGGAAGCACCAGAGTTGTGCATGGTGGGTCAATGGATCTGGTTCAAGATTGCCTGGCATGAGACAATAAGTTAAAACTCAGGAGTAATTCTTCAATTGAATTGAATTGAATTTATTGTCATGTGTACTGAGGCACAGGGAAAAGCTTTGTCTTACAAGCAACACAGGCAGATCACAGAGTTAAGTAGTATTGTAAGTAAATAATAGGTAAACAGTGGCAAAAACAAAAAACACAGACAAGGCGAATGTTAAGAGTTTGTGAGTATGTTCAGTATTCTAACAGCAGTAGGATAGAAACTGTTATGAAACTGGCTGCTGTGTGTGTTCAGGCTTCTGTACCTTCTCCTCAATGGGAGAGGTTGTAGAAAACCATTGCCGGGGTGGGATGGATCTTTGAGAATGCTGGCAGCCTTTCTTTGACAGTGGCCCTGGTTGATGGATTCTACAGATGGGAGGTTGGCCTTTGTGATTGTCCGGGCCAAGTTCACCACTCTCTGTAACTGTCTCCGATCTTAAATGGTACAGTTGCCATACCAGGTAGTAATACATCCAGACAGAATGCTCTCAATAGTGCACCTATAAAAGTTGGCAAGGGTATTCGCCGTCATGCCAAATATCCTTAGCTGCCTGAGGAAGAAGAGACATCGATGGGCCTTTGTAACCATTCTTCAGTGAGACTTGATTAATCTAACACCATTTTCCCAATTGTAAAATAATTGCCAGTTCCTCTTTGTGCTACCTTAAGTTCTCATCACAACAGAAAACTTATCACCATCTACATTGAAGAAGCAGTGATGCAGCCCTATTATCGAATGGGAGAACAACACGCAAGTACATCTTTTAAGTTGTCAATTAAGGCAGATGAAAGCATGCTTAATTCAGATGAAAAGTCACAGACCTGAAACATTAACTCTGGTCTCTCCACAGATGCTGTGATAACTTAACATGTGTTTCCAATGTTCTTACTTCACATTACTGGCATCCACAGCATTCTGGTTTCACTGATGTCTCCCCCTCTGCTGTTTCCTTCCTGATGCAGCAAGCTGTCAAACATTGGCGATGTCAGCCTGGAAAGAGTCACCTGGCTTTGAAATTGAGAGCCAAAGTAATTGTCCAAGTCACTGACAGCACTTCTGTCCCTCTGCTCTGTGGCTGTGGACCAGTTTTCAGAAGGTGGCACAGTTTAGTCACCATCCCTTTGTGGAAAGATAGCCAACTTCTCCTGAATCAGATGATGGTACAAGAAATGTACTGAGAGGAACATTAGTGGGTACAGCATTAAGAGCCCTCCAGGTGTCTCTGCTCACAGCTTCCTCCCTCTGTTGCCTGTTGCAGGATCCTGGGGTCAGGAGTGTTGTGCTTGGAAAAGCACAGCAGATCCGGCAGCATCCGAGCAGCAGGAAAATTGTTTCAGGCAAAAGCCCCTCATCAGGAAAGATGCCTTACATCAAGAGGATCTACCATCAGAGCAATCCCACCCAACCCTCATTATTGAAAGCTGGGTCTCTCCTGATAGCTCCTCTCCAACTTTCTTCTCAAAATGCAGCAGCACTCCCTTGTGATTCCTGAAGCATTTCCAGTAACACAGAGCACACAATGGATTCATACACCGTGCAGCAGTTAAAAAACACAGTCAGAAACATCTCAGTGTAAGTCCCATGGTAATCCCATCAATAACCCAATTGATGGTTCCTCAGTCGGGGAGTGAGTAAAACAGCAGTATTATCAGGACCTATAGAATTGTAAACAGCATATTTAGGGCTTAACTTTGTCAGAGGCTGTTGAAAATAATGAATCAGTTCGTTCCACTTGATTCTGATGGGTACGTGGCACATTCCACACTGGTGCCCTTGCAAATAGAGTACCCTGCACAAGCAAGGATGAATATGTCCCAAAGTGTATGGAATAAGCTGCCAGAAGGTGTGGAGGAGGTTGGTACAATTACAACATTTAAAAGGCATCTGGATGGGTATATGAACAGGAAGTGCTCGGAGGGATAAGGGCCAAGTGCTGGCAAATGGAACAACATTAATTTAGGATATCTGGAAGAGTTGGACCGAAGAGTATGTTTCCGTGCTGTACAGCTCTATGACTCTATGTCTCTAAGTGGCCCAGCAGTATAGAGCTGAATTTCAGAGGGATGTCAGGGAGAATTCTTCAATCTGCTTTGTTAAGGGAATGCACCATCGCTTGCTGTTGATGTAGTTCCCCTATACAGGGTTCTGACACAGTGCTGAGTCCCTGAGATTAAGATTTGAGTACAAAGGCCCATAGAAGTTCTGCGGTCAAGAGTAAAAGTTAGCAGCAGGTGCTCAGCACTGACCTCCATATCTGGGCTCTATGTTTTTACATTAATCCACAACTCTTCGCCTCATTTAAACCTATTCCTCTGCACCCAATCAAAATAGCTACTTTCTATTCATTCCCCATGCCTGTACAATAATGAATTAAACATGAGTGAGGTCCGGCAATCAGAATTCTCTTGGGTCCTTGTCTGATATAATGCAATGCTCAGAGCCCAACCTTCTCTGGATAAGATTAAGATAGAGAGTTCTGTCACATTTTCAGTAGTCTTGTGAATTCCAGATGGTGTGAGCAATCTGGTTACATTTTCAAGCCTTAGATAAGAATTAAATTCTGCAGTCCGGAAAAGAAATTGCAAAAATGCCAGCTCATGATTTTAAGAAATCAATGTCTGGTAGCGTCACATTTTTCTTTAGTGAGAAGCAGAGCAGAGTCACACTGTGCTGAGTGAGCATCCCTTAAAAACCTCAATGATCGAGACAGTCGGTATAATTGCTTGCAGAGATTGGAACAGAATTGTCAAGCATTATGATAGACTGGACCAGGACTCTTAACATTAATAGCACACCTCCTCTTAATTGCTGCATTTGAAATTTTGTATTCAACTCAAAACACACCTCCTCCACATCCTCCTCTTCACACCCCCTGCTGTTTCCACCCACAACTGAACTCCCAACCTGAATGTGATGTTTGTGTGTGTTGGAAACTAATGTACGACATTTGTGAGATAAGTGAATTATTCCAAGTGCCATGGAGAGGAAGTAAAACTCTAATATTTCTGTCTTGAAAGTGTCTCTGGCAGTAAATGTTATTAACTACAGAGAAGGGACAGATGCCAATCATTGTCTTGTCGGACATGAAAGCAAAGTATAGTCTGTTGAAAATGACATTGTGCATTTTGTCCACACGAGGTGACCAAATACCAAGGAACCTTGATTATCTGGCATTTGATTATCCAAATTTCAGATTATCCAACAAGATTGCAAGGTCTCAATGCTTGGCTAAACTGTGTTATCCAGCATTCGATTATCCGAATTTCACTTATCCAAACAAAATAATCCCCGTCCGTGTCATTCCTCTGTATATATACCAAGCAGGATCTTACAGTACAGTGGTAGTGTCCCTATCTCTGGGTCAGACATTCATGGTTCAATTCCCAAATGCTTGAGGAGCCTCAGCAGGTCTGGCAGCATCTGTGGAGAGAAAAACAGAGTTAATGTTTTGAGTCCAGCGGTGCTTCTTCAGAAGATGCTCACCCTGCTGAGCTTCTCCAGTATTTTCTGTTTTTGTTTGTTTCAGATCTCCAGCATCCACAGTTCTTTGTTTTATTTCTGGTTTCAAGTCCTGTCTAACTTGGTTGATTGAGGTAACGATACTTATACCATCAGAGAGGGAAAACAAAGGGAGCTATGTATGGTGACAGACTACTCTCTTCCCCAACAGCACCCAATAACTGGGAAGTCTGTAAGCACTATTTTCTTACAGATGTGAAGCACTGTTCTGAAGGAGACAAAATTAGTCAGACCAGAATGCATCATTTGGAAGTTTTACTAGTCTTTCCTTCTAGATGGCAGATGCCTGGGAATGGAAACCAGCAATTTTGAGGTCATGTGGGTGGCTTAAGAGAGTGTAATAGCAGTATGACCTTGGGTGGGGCATGTCTCTGATGGACAAAGGCAGCCATACACCTTGCTACCCACCAGAACTTTGTAGACTGCAAGATGCCAGGCAGTCTGCTTTGTTTCTGTCTATTTCTGCGACATATACAGAGACTGAATGGGACCATTTGGTGCTCAGTCAGATAACGGCCTTTTTAGGCCAATAAGCAGGCAGTCTGCCTAATGCTTTACAACAATCAGTACTGGTCAAGTGGATATGAATCTCAGACGGGACCCCTCGACTTCGAGATCGGTCAAAAGAATCATAGAACATAGAACATAGAACAGTACAGAGCAGAACAGGCCCTTTGGCCCTTAACGTTATGCCGACCTGTGAACTATTCTCACCTCGTCCCCCTAACTATCCCATCATCATCCATGTGCTTATCCAAGGATTGTTTAAATCTCCCTCATGTGGCTGAGTTAATTACATTGGCAGGTAGGGCATTCCACGTCCTTACCACTCTCTGAGTAAAGAACCTGTCTCTGACATCTGTCTTAAATCTATCACCCCTCAATTTGTAGTTATGCCTCCTTGTACAAACTGACAGCGTCATCCTAGGAAAAAGACTTTCACTGTTTACCCTATCTAATCATCTGATCAACTAGTATGTCTCTATCAAATCCCCACTTTGCTGCCTTCTTTCCAAAGAGAACAGACCCAAGTCTCTCAGCCTTTCCTCATAAGACCTTCCCTCCAGACCAGGCAACATCCTGGTAAATCTCCTCTGCACCTTTTCCGATGCTTCCACATCCTTCCCAAAATATGGCGACCAGAACTGTACACAATATTCCAATTATGGCCACACTAGCATTTTACATAGTTGCAGCATGATATTGTGGCTCCAGAACTAAATCCCTCTACAAATGAAACCTAACACACTGTATGCCTTCTTAACAGCACTATCAACCTGGGTGGCAACTTTCAGGGATCTATGTACATGGACTGCAAGATCCCTCTGCACATCCACACTACCAAGAATATTTCCATTGACCCAGTACTCTGACTTCCTGTTATTCTTACCAAAGTTCATCACCTCACATTTAGCTGCATTGAACTCCATTTGCCATCTCTCAGCCCAATTCTGCAGTTTATCCAAGAGTTCCTGCAATCTGTAACATTCTTCCAAACTGTCCACTACTCCACCAACTTTAGTGTCATCTGCAAATTTACTAATCCTGTGTCTAAGTCATTTATAAAAATGACAAACAGCAGTGGTCCCAAAACAGATCCTTGTGGCACTCTACTAGTAACCGGACTCCAGGCTGAATATTTTCCATCAACCACCACTTGCTGCCTTCTTTAAAAAAGTCAGTTTCTCATCCGAACTGCTAAATCACCCTCAATTCCATGCCTCTGCATTTTCTCCAACAGCCTACCATGTGGAACCTTATCAAAGGCTTTACTGAAGTCCAAGTATACCATGTCAACTGCCCTACCCTCATCTACATGCTTGGTCAACTTCTCAAAAAACTCAATGAGATTTGTGAGACACGACCTGCCCTTGACGAAACCATGTTGACTATCTGAAATCAAATTGTTGCAGTCTGTATAAAACAAGATTATCACTTTAATAAAATAAGGCAGCCTGACGCAATTCTGTCCAGCAACACAGAGGTTAAAACTCCTGTGCTCCGTGGCGAAATAGCATAATTACAATTGAACAATCAGCATCTTTTATATGTTTTTTAAGAGACAGAACAGCCTTAATTACAAGAAAAGACCAATCAACTGTAATGTGATGACCTGATCGACAGCCGATTAATCCAATGATTTACATAGACCATCATCTTATGCTAGCAGTTCAAGGTTAGTTCAAATGGTCAATTAATGTGTCAGTATTCATTTTATGAAAACTCCATTTTTTGCCTTATTTTCTATTTCAGCTAATTCACAAAGTCAAATCATAACCTGCAGCCATTTTGTTGCGTTATTTTAAATTGAAAAGCTTTTTTGTTGTTAATAACAAAAACCTACATATATTTGTTGCTTCTGAGGATGCAAAATCTGAATTCTCATCTCCCCCCCTTTGGTCACTCCATGACCACAACATAAATGTGAAGGCATGGATCAAATTAATCCAATTCGATGGCAGCCAAAGACTGCCATACTTCCTCTTCTTCTAAAGAGGGACCAGGGGCAGGCAATGGTGTTTCCTCATCTTCATCTAAGTGGAGAAGAAGCATTTTCTGTGTGGAATCAAAGTTGTCAATAGAAACTAATATCATAGCAATAATACACTTAACAATAGCAATACCAACACAAAGACCAACAAAAATAATAGAAGCGTACAAGGCCATATTGATTAATTAGTTGGATGGGGGCACGGCCTACCAGGGTTGCCCATTGCATAACTAGAATCAAACTGGCACACAACACCTTCACAGGGTAAAGACCATTTAGACTTGTTCTGTAAATGAACCTTTCAATCTTTTTGATGCAGTTGACCACTGCAATAATCATTATTGGTAACATTCTGTCTCTCGGCACACAAAGACATCTTCCTGGCATAGTTGGTACACAGTCTATGTTTGCTCAGGATTGCACAGATAAACTGTCCCTTCTTGTGCACCAATGCTGGCAATGGCAAGTCCACACAGCAGGGCAAGTTCGATCTTTATTGTCTTCCCCCTTGCAAGGGGCTCGTCTGAAGAGCTTGCAATGATGGAGATGAACGTTTGGCAACCTTAGCAGCAGTTGGATTGTGAGGAGGACCTGTAAGGGTCCTTCCCAAAGAGGATGGAGTTTGTGGAGTGTCCTTTGTAATCCAGTATAAACCATTTCCTCCTTGTCCAAGTATATACAAAATACACATAATCAATTAAAATAGGCAGCAGCAAAGAAGGAACCCCAACCAAACCAGTAGTGGGGGGGGGGGGGGTTCACCCATATTCTGGTTTAAGTATCGAAGGAGTACCCTGTTGGAGGCCATACTTTGTGCTCTTCAGCAGAGACCTCCCCCATGATTTCTGCATCTTACCCAGGTCTGGCATTCCCGTCCTTATACTATGTCTGACCGGGTTTGGCTGGGGACCCAATGGGACCAGAAGTTTAGGGTGTAGCGCTGCCTGCTTAGCAGCTGCATCTACTTGCCCACTACTTTAGAACAGTGTCAGTTTCCTCTGCATGAGCCGAACATCTTGACAGTTGCCAGATTGATTGGACAAATGATTGATTTGACTTTGTGAACCTGTACTGCTGCTTTGCTGAATTAGCTGAAATAGCAAATTAAGCAAACAATGGAGTTTTCATAAAATGAATGCTAACACATTAATTGACCATTTGAACCAACCTTGACCTGCTAGCATAAGATGATGGTCTACGTAAAACAAGAACCATTTCCCAGCACATATCATTGGATTACTGGCTGTCAGTCATGTCATCATATTGCAGTTGATTGGTCTTTTCTTGTAATTAAGGCTGTACTGTCTCTTAAAAAAACATATAAAAGATGCTTATTGTTCAATTGTAATTATGTAATTCCATCACAGAGCACAGGAACTTTAACCTCTGTGCTGCTAGACAGAATTGCATCAGACTGCCTTATTTTATTAAACTGATAACCTTGCTTTATACAAACTGCATTTCATTGATTCTTTTGACCAATCTCGAAGCCGAGGGGTCCCGTTTGGGATCCACACCTTCAGTTAGGCTACCCTTATTTTATTTTATTTCATGAGCCCCCCCGCCGTTGCTGATCTTTGAATATACCAAACAGTGGACATATGTTACACCCCCTGGGTGTATTATTGAACCTTGCAAGTTCTTCCTGTGTCTTTACATACTACTTTCAATAGCATTGTTAAGAGGATGCCTTTGTTTTTTAAGTTGTGGCAATCTAGCTGATATTGACTTAGATCCCATTTACCACTCCCTGAGAAAAAGAACAGGAAATGACATCACCACAGGAAATAACATTACCACAGGAAACGACTTCACCAACCAAAGGAAACCTAAACACATAAATAGAAAGCAGGTCGTGCCACCAGTGCTTCATCCGGAGGCTCACTGATGATGTTACCTAGTATGGTGACGAAACATCTGAAAACAAACCTTCTAGCTCAGCGAGCAAACCTACATCCAGAATCTAACAGATAGCCTATTTTTTAAAAAAGATGCTGCAATGGGAATAATAACAAGTAAAATTCAAATATTTTGCAATATGTAGGAAAGTTTTGTCGCATTTGGCTAATAGTAGGAACTGATCATTAATTATTCACCCTCAGGTTGAGTCCAAAACATGAGACATGACATTGAAGACAGAGCTGGTAGTGTTAATGTAAACTATACAATATTTAATCAATACCAGTACTTTAACATGAAAAAAACCAAACATGTTAAACTTTAACCTCCTAGAAAGAATTTGTAAACTCTGCAACATAATGGTGATACAAGCAGTTTACAGTGTGATATTGATAGGTTAAGTTAATGGGCAAAAATATTAGAAAATGGAGTATTGTGTAGGAAAACATGAAGCTGTTCATGTTGAAACTAAGGTGCAGAAGACTATTTAAGCGGAGAAAAATTAACTGTAAAAAACTGCAACACAGAGGAACTTGGGGGTAATTATACATGAAATATAGAAAGCTAACACACAGGTGCAGCAGGTAATCAGGAAGGTGAATGGAATATTGCCCCATATTTCAAGAGGCTGAGAGTATAACAGTAGGGATGTTTTACTGCAAATGTGCAAAATCCTGGTGAGGCCACTCTGTGAACAGTTTTTTGTACAGTTGTTTAAGGAAAGATATCAGTACAGTGGCGGCAGTTCAGAGAAGGTCCATTGGGATGATCCCTGGTATGGAGAGATTGTCTCCTGAGCAGGGGTTAAACAGGTTGGGACTGAACTCACTGGAGTTTAGAAGAATGAGAGGTGACCTCATTGAAACCTATAGGATTCTTAAGGGGCTTGACAGGGTAAATGCTGAGCAGATGTTGAGAATTCAAGAGCATAAGAACTAGGAGCGGGAGTAGGACATCTGGCCCTTCGAGCCTGCGTCACTAAGATCATGGCTGATCTTTTTGTAGCCTCAGCTCCACCTATCCGCCCTCACATCGTATCCCTTAATTCCTTTACTGTTCAAAAAAAAACTTTAAAAATATTTACTTAAGTAGCATCACCTACTTCACTGGGCAGGGAATTCCACAGATTCACAACCCTCTGGGTAAAGAAGTCCTTTTGCAATTCAGTCTGAAATCTGCTCCCTCTAATCTTGAGATATGCCCCCTTGTCCTAGTTTCACCTGCCAGTGGAAACATCCTCTCTACTTCTATCTTTTCTACTTCCTTCATAATTTTATATGTTTCTATAAGATTCCCCCCACATTCTTCTGAATTACAATTAATATAATCCCAATCTACTCAGTCTCTTCTCATAAGCCAACCCCCTCAACTCCAGAATCATCATACTGAACCTCCTCTGCACCCCCTCCAGTGCCAGTGCATCATTTCTCAAGGAAGGAGACTAAAACTACACACAGTACTCCAGGTGTAGCCTCACCGGCACCCTATACAGCTGCAACATAATGTCCCTGCTTTTAAACTCAATCCCTTTAGCATTGAAGGACAAAATTCCATTTGCCTTCCTAATTACCTGTCGTACCTGCAGACCAACCTTCAGTGATTCATGCACAAGGTTACCCAGGTCCCTCTGCATAATGGCAGGCTGCAACTTTTTACCATTCAAGTAACAATCCTTTTTACTGTTATTCCTACCAAAATGGATGGCTTCACATTTATTAACATTGCATTCCATCTGCCAGACCTTTGCCCACTCACTCAATGTATCAATGTTCCTCTGCAAAGTTTCACAGTCCCCTGCACACTTTGCTCTGCCATTCATCTTAGTGTCATCTACAAACTTTGACACACTACATGTGGTCCCCAACTCCAAATCATCTATATAAATTATGAATAATTGCGGTCCCAACACTGATCCCTGAGGCACTCCACTCGTCACTGACTGCCAACCAGAATAGCACTCATTTATTTCCACTCTTTGCTTCTTGTTAATCAACCAATCCTCTATCCATTCTAATACTTTACCTGTGGCACCATGCATCCTTATCTTATGCAGCAGCCTCTTGTGTGGCACCTCATTGAAGGACTTTTGGAAATCTAGATGCACTACATCCATTGGGTCCCCATTGTCTACTTTTAGCATGACTTGTCCTTTATGAACCCATGCTGCATCTGCCCAACAGGACAATTCCTATTGAGATGCCTTGCTATTTCTTCCTTGATAAAAAACTCAAGCATCGTCCCCACTATAGAGGTTAAGCTAACTGGTCGATAATTCCCCATCTTTTGTCTACCTCCCTTGTTAAAAAGGGGTGTCACATTTGCTGTTTTCCAACCTCCTGGGACTGCCCCAGAGTCCAGAGAATTTTTGGAAAATTACCACCAGTGCACTTACTACTTCTCTTGCCATCTCTTTTGTATCCTGGAATGCATCCCATCAGGGCCAGGAGACATGTTTATCCTTGAATCTATTAGCGTGCCCAACACCACCATTTCTGTAATAATGATTGTTTTCAGGTCCTCTTTTGTCACTTGCTGGCATGTAATTCATATCCTCAACTGTGAAGACTGACTCAAAATACCTGTACACTGCCTCGGCCATTTCATCATATCCCATGACTCTTCTCACCCTCTAAAGGACTAACATTTACTTTAGTCACTCTTTTTTGTTTTATATATTTATAGAAATGTTTGCTATCTGTCTTGATATTCTGTGCTAGTTTTTTTCTCATGTCCTGTCTCACTTTTCTTTATAGAACTTTTTGTGGCTTTCTATTGACCTTTACAGTTTACTCAAACTTCTAGTTTTCTGCTATTTTTGGTCACTTTCTATGCTTTCTCTTTCAATTTGGTAGCCTCCCTCATTTCCTTAGACACCACTGGCAGCTTGCCCCTTTTCTTACAGTCCTTTCTTTTCACTGGAATATACTTTTGCTGAGGACTTTGGAAAATTGCTTTGAAAGTCCTCCACTACTCATCAACTATCCCACTATTAAATCTTTGTTTCCAGTCTACTTTAGCCAAGTCCTCCCAAATTCTATTGTAATCTCCCTTGTTTAAGCACAGGACCCTGGTATTGGATTTTATCTTCACACTCTCCTTCTATATTCTAAATTCAATCATACTGTGATTGCTCCTTCCAAGAGGATCCCTAACTATGAGGTCATTAACTATTCCTGTCTCAGTACACAGGACCAGATCTAGGATAGCTTGTTCCCTCATTGGTTCTGTTACATACTGTTCAAGAAAACTATCATGGAGACATTCAACAAACTTCTCCTCAAGGCTACCCTGACCAAGCTGGTTTGACTAATCAATATTGGGTGGCACGATGGCTCAGTGGTTCGCACTGCTGCCTCACAGCACCAGGGACCCAGGCTCAATTCCAGATGACTGTCTGTGGAGTTTGCACATTCTCCCCGTGTTTGCGTGGGTTTCCTCCGGGTGCTCTGGTTTCCTTCCACAATCTGAAGATGTGCAGGTCAGGTGAATAGGCCATGCTCAATTGCCCATAGTGTTCAGGGATGTGTAGGTTAGGTGCATTAGTCAGAGGTAAATGTAAAGTAATAGGGTAGGGGTCTGGGTGGGTTACTCTTCAGAGGGTCAGTGTGGACTTGTTGGCCGAAGGGCCTGTTTTCATACTGTAGAGATTCTATGATGTAGATTAAAATCCCCCATGATAATTGCTGTACCATTTTTACAAGCATTAATTAATTATTTGTTTATTGCCCGCCCTAATATGATGTTGTTAGTTGGTGCTCTATAGACTGCACCTATTAGTGACTTTTCCTTCTTCGAATTTCTAATTTCCACCCAAATGGATCCAACCTTATTCTTCATAGAACCTATATCATGTCTCAGCACTGCCCTGATGTCGTCCTTGAATGTCAGAGCTACACCACCTCCCTTACCTTCCTGACTGTCTGTCCTTCTGAATAGCCTGATACCCTTGGATATTTAACTCCCAGTCATGACCATCCTGTTACCATGCTTCTGTAATGGCTACTAAATCACATTCATTTGTGATGATTTGTGCCATTAACTCATCAACTTTGTTACAAATACTATCAGCATTCAGGTAGAGTGACCTTCTGCTAGCTTTCTGACCCTCATGATTTCCAACATCTCTAAAAATACCTCCTGAGTTATCCTTCCTTTTTATTTCTTTCATAGTCTGCCTTGTAGTAAAACCCTCCTGCACACATGCTAACCTGCTGCTTATCTTTTTATGTACCAATGTCCCTGCCATTTTCCCTTTCTCTTCCCTCTGACTCACTAGTTTAAAGTCCGAGTGACCACCCTATTTATTCTTTTCGCTAGAACACTGGTTCTAGATCAGTTCAGGTGGAGACCGTCCCATCGGTACACCTCATCCCCCACCCCCGGTTCTAAACCTGATGCCAATGCCCCATGAAATGGAACTCCTCTTTCCCACACCACTCCCTTAGCCATGTGTTTACCTCCCTAATTTTCATATCCCTAAGGCAATTTGCAGGTCGTGGGAGAGTTTAGGACCAGAAGGCATAGTCTCAGAGCAATGGAGTGCCAGTTTGGGACTGCAATGAGGAGGAATTTCTTCTCTCAGAGGGTTGTGAGTCTTAGGAATTCCTTGACATATACAGCTGTGGGGGTAGAGTCCTTGGGTATAGTTAAGGCTGAGATAGACTCTTGGACAGTAGGCGAATCAATGGTTATGGGGAAAATGCAGGAAAGTGGACGTGAGGAATGTTGGATCAGCCATAATCCTATGGAATGGCAGAACAGGCTTGAGGGCCTGAATGGCCTATGTCTGTTCCTGTTTCTTATGTCTTATGGTGATAAAACATGGGCTATTGCTGCTATACCTTCATCATTTGATTTTAATATCTATGACTTTAATGAATTGGTTTTCAAAAGGGTCAAAAAGGATGGCACAGTGGCTCAGTGATTAGCACTGCTGCCTCACAGGTTCAATTCCTGCTGTGGGCGGCTGTCTGTGTGGAGTTTGATCTGCTGTCCTCCCACAATCCAAGGAT
Organism: Chiloscyllium plagiosum; assembly: GCF_004010195.1. Classification (NCBI taxonomy): domain Eukaryota; kingdom Metazoa; phylum Chordata; class Chondrichthyes; order Orectolobiformes; family Hemiscylliidae; genus Chiloscyllium; species Chiloscyllium plagiosum. The sequence continues at coordinate 47,199,682 of NC_057732.1, read as the reverse complement.
GTGCAGTTTAGGTGAATTGACCGTGCTAAATTGTCCATAGTGTTCAGGGATGTGCAGGTTGGGTGCATTAGTCAGGGGTAAATATAGGGTAGGGAAATGGGTCTGGCTGGGTTACTCTTCAGCGGGTCAGTGTGGACTTGTTGGGCTGAAGGGCCTGTTTCCACCCTGTAGGGATTCTGTGAAACCATTGATTTGATTTGGCCATATGAATCAGCTGCCCAGATAGATTATCCAAACCTTGTGCAACTGACATGAAATGCAATTATCTGAACTAAAATTATTTTTTTTATCAAAAGGGACTCAGTAATGCATGAAAAGGCTTTTATCTCCGATTTTGACCTACCCCTCGATGGGAATTTTCACGTCACAGATGGAACCTCACCAGCAATTAGCAAGCCTACAAAAATACACAACTTCTGCCGATGCAATACACAAAACATTCAGTATCCTTATATTTCAAGGAGCTTCTTACAGCAGGAGATGATTTGTGACTGCAGAACTGAAGCTGAAGATCACTCTCCCCTCTCTCTCTCTTTTCTGTCTTTCAAGCAATACAAGTGTCTGGTTACGAGACGGATTAAAAAGACGCATCAGAACACCAACACGTAAAAGGATAACTTCAACATTCACTACTGCTGATGATTCAAGACACTGAAATGACTGTGTTTTATTCTGTGTTATTTTAAAAATCTGTGGATTAAAATGAAAAAAAAACTGTTTTAAAACCAATGTTTGAAAGGGTGTCTGTAGGTTTAGAAAATCAAGAACCTGACATCCCTTGCTGATATCATGTAAACAACTGATTGAACAAGCATAAAACATAGAACAGTACAGCACAGCAACGGGCCCTTTGGCCCATGAAGTTGTTGAACAAGATGCCAATAAACTGATCCCTTCTGCCTGTCCTTGGTCTATATCCCTCCATTCCTTGCATATTCATGTACTTATCTAAAAGTCCCTTAAACGCTTCTATTGTACCTGCCTCCACCACCATCCCTGGCAGTGCGTTCCACACTCTGTGTAAAAAAGTTGCCCCTCACATCTCCTTTGAACTTTCTCACTCTCACCTTAAATGCATGCCCCTAAGTTTCAACGCTGGGAAAAATATTCTGTCAACCTTATCTATGCATCTCATAATTTTATCAACTTCTATCAAATCTCCCCTCAACCTCCGTGGCTGCAGAGAAACAACCCAGGTTTATCTAGCCTCTCCTTACAGCTCGTACCCTCCAATCTAGGCAGTATCCTGGTAAGCCTCTTCTGCACTCTCTCCAAAGCCTCCACATCCTTCCTGTAATGTGGCAACCAGAATTAGATTACCAACAGTGCAGAAACAGGCCCTTTGGCCCAACCAGTCCACACCAACCCTCCAAAGAGTAACCCACCCAGAGCCATTTCCCTTTGACTAATGCACCTAGCACTATGAGCAATTTAATACGGCCAATTCACCTGACCTGCACATCTTTGAATGCAATACTCTCAGTGTGGTCTGACCTATTTGAGTTGCGCATGCAGGTACACACATTCAGCCGTTGTTGTCAGCAAGAAATGGATTGGTCTATGAACTAGTGACCAGATAACTTAAGGATAATCTCAGACACAGAACTGGGAACTATGCTAGTTTTCTCTTTTGTCCTTACCTATTTTACCCTGTCTGTTTGTGTAAGGAGGAATTTACAACAGCATTAGAGCTCAATTAGCAATGCTGTATACTTGTGGTTTATAGCTGTTTACCTGGAGAATCATAGAATCCCTACAGTGTGGAAGCAGGCCATTGGGGCCATCAGGTCAACACCGAACCTCTGAAGAGCATTCTACCCAGACCCACAACCCCATGCCTGTAACCCTGCATTTTCCATGGATAACCCACTAGCCTGCACATCCCTGGACACCAAACAATTTAGCATGGCCAATTCACCTAACCTGCACATTTTTCGATTGTGGGAGGAAACCAGATCAACCGGAGGAAACCCACACAGTTACAGGTAGAATGTTCAAACGCCACACAGGCCCGAGGGTGGAATCAAACCTGGGTTCCTGGCACTGTGAGGCAGCAGTGCTAACCACTGAGCCACTGCGCTGCCCTTTCTACAATGCAGTGGATCACTCAAACTATCTGACAATGCACTTAGCCTTAAGCATGGAACTTTACTTTTTGCTAAATCATAGAATCATAGAATCTCTACAATGTGGAAACAGACCATTTGGCCAATTCAGTCCAGACCAATCTTCCAAAGAGCACCCATCAAAACCCATCCCCTACTCCATCCCTGTAAGCCTGTCCTCCTGATGGCTAATCCTCTGAACCTGGACTGTGGGAGGAAACTGGAGCACTCAGAGGAAATCGATGTCGACATGGGGAGAATGTGCAAATTCTGCACAATCACCCGAAGGTGGAACCTATAGCTAGAGTTGATTTCCTTATAATAAGTAAGAGTTCTTGTTCAGTACAGAAACCTGGTCCATACTTCCTAACAGTCTGAGCCTGAATATCAGTAAATTGGGAAACATTGTATACTTTATAAACCTTTTAAATTCTGCAATGACTCTGGGAATAGTAGGTTTATCTCCATCGCTCAACCTCAGTGAGACTGAAAAATACCAACTTAACAATTGTAGTCTCAGATTAAAACCTTGTGTCTTAAGGACAACGTATGTATATTAACACTAAATTCCTTTCATTTTCCTTTTGAATGGACATAATCTTTTTATAAAGTTGTATCTGTGTATGCTTGATATCGGAACTTTGTCATTTTTTTTCTCAGAATGAGCTGACAATAAAACTGCTCTTTATTTCTCTCAAGGTAATTTTTGCTTTTTATTGCTACCATAGAAATTAAAAAACTGCATCTTAACATAGAGAGGCAAGATCTCATACGAATGAGAATATAAATCTTTATTGCAGCCACCTGAAGAAATCCAGAAGACAGGAGCAAGTTCACCCTTACTTATCGGCTCGTAACAATAATTATATTGAGCTCCAGATTTTTATCCCAGCACTAAATCATGAGTTTTAAAAATATGTGATTGTATTTGACCCAAAATCAGCTGTGTCATTTTTGCTGAGCTTCATGAAGGACTTTTCTCTAAGTGATCTTCCCAAACTCATGTCAATAAGTAGGTACCACGACCCTGAGACTACCTAGAGTCTCCCACTCTCCATAGATAGAAATGCTTGTCATAGCTGGGATATCCAGGGATCCCCAGAACTGGCTTCAACTTTGACCCCAAGCTGTATACCCAGACAAGTGTTGGCAGCCTGGAGCTGCCTTTCAGTATGTTTGTAGTAGTACAGTGGGCAGCAACAACCCATCTCATTCCTACCCCAACCATTGTTTAAGCACAGAGCCACACTGATTACATGTCCTTCGCTATGTTCCCTCTTCTAACCCTCAATGTCACTGCTCCTCTCTCTCAAATGCCCCCTGTTGCTCAGTATCTTCCTGTTGCTCAATGTGGAACCATCACGTTTTGGAAAACTCAAAAAAGTTTTTTTTTTAGATTAGATTACTTACAATGTGGAAACAGGCCCCAACAAGTCCACACCGACCCTCCAAAGAGCAACCCACCCAGACCCATTTCCTTACACCTAACACTATGGGCAATTTTAGCATGGCCATTTCACCTAACCTATACTAGGTAAAATCATCATGGAACTTCAAGTGGAGCACTGTTGGTATGGCCGACTTTTTATTTATGTGTCTAGGTTTCCTTGGGTTGGTGATGTCATTTCCTGTTCTTTTTCTCAGGGAGTGGTAAATGGGATCCAAGACAATGTGTTTGTTGATAGAGGTCCAGTTGGAGTGCCATACTTCTAGGAATTCTTGCACATGTCTCTGCTTGGCTCGTCCTAGGATGGATGTGTTGTCCCAGTCAAAATGGTGTCCTTCCTCATCTGTATTTAAGGATACTAGTGAGAGTGGGTAATGTCATTTGCACAAGAATTCCTAGAAACATGGCACTCCAACCGGAATTCTATCAATAAACACATTGACTTGGATCCCATTTACCACTCCTTGATAAAAAGAACAGGAAATGACATCACCATAGAAAATGACATCACCAGCTCAAGAAAACCTCAACAGATAAATAAAAAGCAGACCATACCACCTGTGCTCTACCAGAGGCTCACCGATGATGTTACCTAGTATGGTGACAAAATGTCTGAAAAAGGACCTTCCAGCTCAGCGAGCAAACTTACATCCAGAAAGGAAAGTAACAGAAACAGACTGCTTGAAAGTCAAGAACCAGCAATTTTACTGTCAATGAATGATCCCATCTCTCATCTACTGGACAGGGATGTCAGTGATGTCCTGTCTGGCTTGTAGCAGCAGCTGCTGCAGCTCTCTATCATGCAGAAGGTGATGTTCCTCTTGCTCATGGTCCTCCTTCTCAGAGGACTGATCCCTCTGTCCCTGCTCTTAAGCCTCTATTACAGTACCTCGTTGCCTGCTTCAGTTCAGATGGTAGACAAGCAGGAGGCTTCAGTTGAGAAGGTCACAGCATGCTCGGATTAAGCAGCACATTCTATTCGGACTGTACTGTTAGGCTGCCTTGGGCTGATACAAGCAGCAGGACCTCATTTTCAAGAGGCCTATCCGCTGCTCCCCATGGCCTTGGTTGAAGAATGGGCTGCACTGTATTTATGAGAGAAAGTGAGGGCTGCAGATGCTGGAGATCAGAGCTGAAAATGTGTTGCTGGAAAAGCGCAGCAGGTCAGGCAGCATCCAAAGAACAGGAGAATCGACGTTTCGGGCATAAGCCCTTCTTAAGGATTCCTGAAGAAGGGCTTATGCCCGAAACTTCGATTCTCCTGTTCCTTGGATGCTGCCTGACCTGCTGCGCTTTTCCAGCAACACATTTTCAGCACTGTATCTATGTCCCACCTCAATCAAGGGGGTGCATAATGGTGTCATCAGCCATGGTCATAGAGGATAGACCCTAGCAACCATCCTTGTAAGCCACTTGGCACCCAAACACATCAGGAAGATAAGAGTTCTCCAGGATCACAGCAAATCCTGGGCGTAAACCTCGAAGACTTGCACCAATGATGACAGATCGCTTCCACATTGATGGAATAGAACCCTTTCCAACAGTTACATTTTGAGCTGGGCCTCTCAATGCAGACCATGCTCAGGCAGCACACCGCTATGTGTTCGAATTCTGCTGCACAGGGTGTGGCACTGACCATTCCGCAGGGAAACTGAAATGGAACAGTGCGATCTGGCATCGGTCACAGCCTTGATACTTCTGCGGGAGAACAATTCTGAGATCCCCCCACAGGTTACCGGAGGGTCCAAGGACAGAGCCAGTCAAATCAAAGTTCAATGCTGATACCACCTTGCCCTGCCATTGCAATGGGCAGATCACCCACTCCTTCAGCGCAGCACGTCCCTCTCCAGCAGGTGGTGCTGTTCTGTGACAGGGTGCCAGAACACCCTCAGTCTGCACTCATCCAAAGGAAATAGCACTAAGGACAACATGCGCTAGGCCTCCTGTATCTCCTGTGCTTTCTGGGGAGCTTTCAGCTGTGAGGTCTTCACCTGGCTGCTATTTGGCAGCTGCTGAAAGCTGATAAAGATCCTGAGCTTGAGTGGCATATCTGTAACTCCGCGAAAGTGAGGACTACAGATGCTGGAGATTAGAGTCGAGAGTGTGGTGCTGGAAAAGCACAGCAGGTCAGGCAGCATCCGAGGAGCAGGAGAATCAACATTTCAGGCAAAAGCCCTTCATTAGGAATGTGTAACTCTTCCATTTCTCTGCATTTTTAATATATGATGACTACAGTGACAATGATCTCTGCTACAGCTGGATCCATCACTCACGCTTGCACATGGATAACAGAAGACTTGCCATTCCTTTTTCTGATTGCAGTTTTGCTTCTCGAGTAAAACAAATTGCTGTTAAGCTTTCTTAAAAGGCAGCATTTAACCTCATATTCCGATGCATCCTAAATATTTTGAACTTTGTTCTTTCACAAAGCTACTCATGTCAGACAAAGATCAGTAGAAGCCTCAGTATTGCAACAATCATTTCTGTCTTAAACATGTGCTAGCTATTCTTCAAATTGAAGTTCAACATGGAAAGATTATTTGATACAGAAAGAAATTCAGTCAGCATTGAGCAATAGAATTCCCAAATTACAGAAAAAGAAACAAACTCTGCCGTGTTAATTCTTTTTAGCTTCAATCTCACTGCAATATTCAAATATATCAAAAGGAATTAGGTGAGGCTAAGAAATGAATTGTTTCAGTTCTCTACTCATTCTTTAACTGTGGTCGACTCTGCCTACAACTTGCAATATACTTAATTTCCATTGTGAAAGAACAGAAGAACAGATTATCTCTTAGATTATTTACCTCATCGCTGCTTTTCAGAAATTTCTGTGCGCAGTTTAACTGCCACCGGTCCATATGTAACAATCATACTGTACTTCAAACAGTAGTCCACTCACTTTGACGTATTTTGGGACATATTGACGTTGTAATTGCCAGTGTGATTTTTTTTTGTATCCTCCTACACCTCACTGCAAAAGTGCCACAATCTGTGGAAAGGAGAGTTAAAAAAAATATAAGGTGGAGACTCTGCTGATTGTGCAAACTGCTTCCATTTATTGAGAGAATTATCAAATTCAACAAAACTGCAATGGAAATAGTCTGAAGATTCAGGGTAGACCATTGAGGACGGAGATGAGGAGACATTTCTTCATCCAAAGTGTGGTGAACCTGTGGAATTCATTATCACAAGAAGTAGTTAATGCCAAAGCATTGAATGTATTCAAGGGGCGACTAGATATAGCACTTGGGGCAAATGGGGCAAGGAGAAGGCAGGATTAGGCTATTGAGTTGGGTGGTCAGTGATGAATGATGGAGCAGGCTCAAAGGGCTGAATGGCCTCCTCCTGCTCCTATCTTCTATGTTTCTATCTTTATAGGTAGTGGAATGACCCTCTAAATAAATGACAGCTGTCTTGGGGACACTGAAAGCCATATTGGCTAACTGAATGGCATGTTGGGAAAACCGGCCACCTGGACAGTGTGCTGGGAGTTGGATCAGGCCCAGATAGACAGGGTTTGTAAGCCTGATTGGTTATATCGCATTGGTATTGATGAGAGAGTGGAACTGAGATATTATGTCAGGAAGCTTGCAGAATTCACTAGCAAATTGGGTTGAACCAGAAAGATATGGAAGCTATTCCTCTTGACTGACCATTGAATGGGTTGTTGATGAGAGAGTGCTGCAAGGTTTTGGGTGGAACAATAGATCTGAGCTTCAGTTGAACTGTTTTTAAGACAGTCGGCTCCTTAAGTCCGGTCAATCAGTAGGGTAAATTCCAATATCTAATACTGTCTTTTTAACAAACCTTCCTGAGATAGAAGCTTAATTTAAATTATGCTAATTACATTGTAACATCAAACTACTGTTCAGCCACTGTGCTGGGAAATGACCTGGATAACTAGTTAAAAGAAGCCACTGAAATCAGAGGGGACACGGGTTCGAATCTAGCCTTGGGTGACTGGCAGTGTGGAGTTTATACATTCCTCCTGTGTCTGTGTGAGTTTCCTCTGGGTGCTCCAGTTTCCTCCCACAGTCCAAAGATGTGCAGATCAGGTGAATTAGAGTCATAGAGATGTACAGCATGAAAACAGACCCTTCGGTCCAACTCATCCTTGCCGACCAGAAATCTCAACCCAATCTAGTCCTACCTGCCAGCACCCGGCCCATATCCCTCCAAACCCTTCCTATTCATATACCCATCCAGATGCCTTTTAAATGTTGCAATTGTACCAGCCTCCAAAGCTTCCTCTGGCAGCTCATTCCATACACGTACCACCCTCTGAGTGAAAACGTTGCCTCTTAGGTCTCTTTTATATCTTTCCCCTCTCACCCTAAACCTATGCCCTCTAGTTCTGGACTCCCCCACACCAGGGAAAAGACTTTGTCTATTTATCCTATCCATGCTCCTCATGATTTTATAAACCTCTATAAGGTCATCCCTCAGCCTCTGATGCTCCAGGGAAAACAGCCCCAGTATAGCTCAAATCCTCCAACCCTGGATGCACTCCAATGTCCAGCGATACATGAATTCAAACAGCAAAGGCAGTAACTGCGCAGATTCACTGCTCAGTCAGTTTCTCTCTCTCTCTCTCTCTTCTGTACTATCCTCACCATGTGCTTCCTTTGTCTGTTCTTCTCCCTTTTAAAACTGTTGTTGATTTGACTTTTTTTTTTCTCCAAAGTTCCAAAACAGTGCAACAGCATATAAAACAGCAATTGCTGCTCCTTGGAATTTGAGGAAATCACCTCCAACACCTAAAATACTTCAAAAAAGGAGCAGCTGTTACAGCCAGAAATTTTTCCAGTCCTCCATTTTGGATTACCCAGAATCCTTGACCATGCTAAATTGCTCGCAGGGTGAGGTGCATTTGTCAGAGGGAACTGAGTCTGGGTGGGTTACTGTTCAGAGGGTCGGTGTGGACTTGTTGGGCCAAATGGCCTGTTTCTACACTGTATGGAATCTAATCTAATCTACACTCCAGAGAAAATCAGGACCAAGATGGAGGAATCTTGTGAGCAGAAAGTACAACCTCAACTCCAGGTCAGCTGTAATTGGGGTCGGATACAACCTTTAACATTTTGAGCTCTGAAAGCAGATCTCCAAGTAATGTGTGGGCATAGATATTTGAGAATTGTAAGGTTACTTAGGATTTTAGAGGGCAAGTCTGGTTTTGTAACATATATAGATGAAAATGAAGCGAACATACTTTTCATACTTCCTCAGTATTTTCAGCGTTTTGAACCACACCCTGTTGCACTGCTCCATACTAGATTCTTGAACAGAGCTGCAGGAGCTCCCAGCACCCTTTCAGAGACTGTTTGTTGAGCCTAGTAGTACATCGTTGGTGTTCTGATTATTTTGTGAAGTGCATGAGAATGACTGTCAGACTATTTGACATTGAATGAACTTCCCCTGATTGTTTCCAATGTGTATTTCAGTGCAAGGTCGAGCTCCCTCCCTCCACAAAAGGCACTGTGTGGAATAATGTATAGGAAGAGTGCACTATAAAACAGTGAAGCAGGGCAGTGAAGTGATGAGTCTCTAGGGGTCCACAGAACACACAACTCCTGACCAACCTGCAGCAATACACAATTAAACATTTTTGTTTGCAGACTTCAGTTGTTTTACTGTCACACAGACTTTCAGAATGATAAGGCTCGGGATATACATTTCAGGCAGAGTGAAGAGCTTTCAGCTTTAACTGTGTATAGATAGTTGCAGTGTGGTATTTTATTATGTATCTGTCTATGTGAAGAAACTGGATTGAAGGTCTATGTGAGAACAGGGACTCTCACCATGCAAGTACCTGGTCTGACTATAGGATCTGTATATTATTAAATCTTTACGATGAATATGTGATGCACTCTCTAGGTGGACATTAGGTTTGGATACTTCCATTGACAAGGAGGATGATAGATCATAGGAACGCCAATCAAGTCTGAATCACTTGCATTTATTGTCATATAACTGCAGTCTATGAGAGCAATATATGTATTCTCCTTGAAGACCTTTTCCAACGTACTATCAGTTCTAAAGAGGGGTCACTGGATCTAAAACTTTAACTGTCCTTTTTCTCCACAGATACCACCAGATCTGCTGAGCTTTACCAGCAGCTTCTGATTTTATTTCTGATTTCCAGCACAGAGTCATAGAGTCATAGAGATATACAGCATGGAAACAGATCCTTCGATCTGACCAGATATCTGAATCTAATCAAGTCCCATTTCTTAGCAGTTGGTCCATGTTCCTCTAAACCCATCCGGATGCCTTTTAAAAGTTATACTTGTACCAGCCTCCACCACTTTCTCTGGCAGCTCATTCCATACTCGCGTCACCCTCTGTGTGAAAATGTTGCTCCTTAGGTCTCTTTTATATCTTTCCCCTCTCACCCTAAACCTATGCCCTCTAGGTCTAGACCTAGAGTCATAGAGATGTTAAGCATGGAAACATGTTCCTCTAAACCCTTCCTATTCATATACCCATCCGGATGCCTTTTAAATGTTATACTTGTACCAGCCTCCACCACTTTCTCTGGCAGCTCATTCCATAATCGCGTCATCCTCTGTGTGAAAATGTTGCTCCTTAGGTCTCTTTTATATCTTTCCCCTCTCACCCTAAACCTATGCCCTCTAGGTCTAGACCCACCCACTCCAGTGAAAAGACCTTGCCTATTAACCCTATCCATGCCCCTTGTGATTTCATAAACTTCTGTAAGGTCACCCCTCAGCCTTTGACTCTCCAGGGAAAACAGCCCCAGCCTGTTCAGCCTCTCCCTATAGCTCAAATCCTCCAACCCTGGCAACATCCTTGTAAATCTTTTCTGAACCCTTTCAAGTTTCACAACATCTTTCCGATAGGAAGGAGACCAGAATTGTCCACAATATTCTAAAAGTGGCCTAACCAATGTCCTGTACAGCCACAATATGACCTCCCAACTCCTGTACTCAATGTTCTGACCACTGTAGTTCTTTGTCAAAAAACTATAACAAGTTATCAGAAGGGTTAAGTACATTTTTTGAAGTCCATGTTGTAATCTTGTTGTCATTTGTGTGCACCATTGAGGCACTATGCTACATTGGTGGTATGCATGGAATGTAAAGTTGAAGATTTTAGTGGGTGTGAGTGAATCACTAGATAATCACTTGTTCATGATGGAATCACGAATGTAGAAATTATCACTTTTGTTCCAACCACTGCTAGGTCACATTTATTACAAATAACTACAGCCTTACTATCATCCAATAACTGTCTGACCCCTACCACAGAAGAATAAAAGAATTTAAAAGGGACCTGAGGGGCAAGCTTTTCACACAGAGATGTTCAGCAATAAAATAATCTGATCTATGCAGTGAGTGGACTCACTAAAAATGGTACCAACTTAACTGTAGTTAGCATTGTGCAAACCTGTACAGTCATCTGATAGAAGAAACTTATATGGTCCAAGCTGGATTCCAGCCCAGCTTTGAGAATTAAAAAGCCAACAGCACAACCCACCATGCCATGCAGTCCCTTTGGGCACTGATTTTAATTGGATTATATTTGAGTTACACTGGCTTTCTGTTGTCCTGCTGGTTTTGGATGTGATATTTTTGGAAAGGTGACAGCTCCCTAAATTGCATTGAATTATCACTGGGCTACATTCAGGAATTAACAGATTACCCATCACCAACAAGAGACATTTTGGCCCAGATTTCCCTGTCAAAATGGCGATGAGGCTAAAGGCACTCTTCATTCTTTATGTAAAAAGTACATTTCAGTGGGGGCAAATGTGCAGTTAAACTAAAATATCCAACAGTTGCAATCTGTGCTGTACTGCACTGTCTGGCTTTTTACTTGATATATACTTTGAATACTTTACAGCTGCTGTGCCAGTGCAGTAGATATGAGCTATTCCTGTCACAGAGAGACTCATCTACTCCAGCTCAAGTATCCTTTTTAATAAATTTTAAGCATTGGCAAACAACCTCTCTGGGAGTGAAAATTAATGATTACATGTTTGAACATAGAACATAGAACAATACAGTGCAGAACAGGCCCTTTGGCCCTCGATGTTACGCCGACCTGTGAACTATTCTCAGCTCGTCCCCCTACATTATCCCAAAATCATCCATTTGCTTATCTAAGGATTGTTTAAATCTCCCTAATGTGGCTGAGTTGACTACATTAGCAGGTAGGGCATTCCACGCCCTTACCACTCTCTGCGTAAAGAACCTGCCTCTGACATCTGTCTTAAATCTATCACCAAATTGAATTGTTATTCTTTCAAATTTTAATTTTAAGACAAGAATAAGACAAGCGTGCTTTTTTTTTAAAAGTAATTTTCCTTTCTGTTGCTTGTTGTAGCCCTTTCTTCATCCAAGTTTTCTTAATCCAAACTTTCTTTCCTCTCTTCATTTCCTTTTCTGTACTGGATTTAACATTGAATTCATCCATGCCATTTTACACTTCCTTCTCGTTCATTTGCACTGTTTATTTTACAATCCTTCAACCTGGTACATTTTATAAAGGCAGAGTGATTTGCAGTGCTCCCCAGGCTCCTTCAATATGACATTATCAACTTCCTCTTCCAGCAATTTGCCACTGAATTAATTTAAAAACCTAATGCCAAAAGACAGTGGTTCACTCGAGTGATTCCAGAGATGAGGGGTTTGTCTAATGAAGAGAGAGTGAGCAGTTTAGGCCTATATTCTCTGGAGTTTGAAGGATGAGAGGAGATCTGTTTGAGGTCAATAAGATGCTAAGGGGGATTGACAATGTAGATACAGAGCAGATGTTTTCTTTTGTGCAGCAATCTAGAATGAAGGGTCTTAATTTTAGGGTAAGGGGTGCCAGATTTAAAATAAAGTTGAGGAAAAGCTCCTTCTCTCAAAGGGTCATGAGTCTGTGGAATTCAACCACCACCACCCTGAGTGTGGTGGACACTAAGACATTGAGTCAATTTAAGGAGGAGGTAAACAAATTTCTAATTCATAATTGTTTGAAGGGTTATGCAGAGCAGGCAGGAAAGTGGAGTAGAGATCAGCTATGATTGTGTTGAATGGCAGAGCACACTTGAAAGTTTAAATTACTTATTGCTGCACTGAGTTCTTATGCTCATCTCTAACAAAGAGCAGGTGATAGATCAGCGAATCCCTACAAGGTGGAAGCAGGCCAGTTGATCCATCGAGTGCACACAGACCCTCTAAACAGCATCCCACCAAGACCTACACCCATCCCTATAACCCTGCTTTTCCCAACTCACCTAGACTGCACATCCATGGGCATATGGGTAATTTAGCATGGCCAATGCACCTAACCTGCATATCTTTGGACTGTGAAATGTAACCAGAGCATCTGAGCAAACCCACACAGACACAGGAGAATGTGCAAAGTCTACACAGACAGTTGCTTGGGGATGAAATTGAACCTGGGTCCCTGGTGCTGTAAGGCAGCAGTGCTAACCACTGAGCCACCATACCACCTATGAGTGATGGCTCTACTCTTATGAATAGAAGTCCTATATATGAAGTAAATGGGAAATCATTAATGTTTTGATTACTCAACGTAGATGTACATGACAGTCTAAGTGAATTACATAGCCAAAGAAACCCAAAACTATTCAATGATGAGCATTTGTCACATAATATTGATTTTTCTTTTAGAGCACAGCACATTAACCTCAGTACACAGTGACCTATGTTATTATACAATACTTATACAAACCTCTTTCAAGGAATTGCCATTCATAGCATTGAAGATAATTCTGCTCCTTTCTTGCCAATCTTGTATCAGAGGAAACATTTTCTTCAGAGAGCATTGACCTATCCTGGATTTTGGAATCCACTTTGTTTAGACTTTAGTTAGCTCCTTTTATAAAGATGTAATTCACTTGAACCCCAAATACATTTTAAGTCTCTAAAAGACTCTCTAACAGAGAGAGAGAGAGAGAGAGACATGTACAGCATTTTTGAGGGCTCCAAAGCATTTGCTATCTAGCTGGAAATTAATCTTCAAAATAAAATGAACGACTATTTAAAGCTGCATACCCATGGCTTCCTCCAATCAAAATACCTTTATAACAGACTGAATTTATGTTGGTCAGAAAATTATAATTGGGTTACTTTCCTGACTATTCAATCTCTGATAATGTTTTATTTGCAAGAAGCTCAGCTTACTACTAGCATCTACAGATCTCTGTTATCCTGCAGGCAACAGTGACCTATTGCCAATAGCCTGGTGAATCCTAGAAGCAATCTAAGGGCTGAATCTTACATTCTTTTGACTAATTGTGAGTTGAATCAGATTTTGTGGACGGTTTCTTACCTTAGACCTAGTTCGATTTCTGACCATAACTTGCGACACCTCATTCACTACTGTCCCCACCCCAGAGTGTCCTATCCCTAGCCCCCTCTTGCCATGTGCCTTTCCCAGAATAACTTGCCACACACTGGATATCTGTCCGATGGTTAGCATCCCTTCCACTAAGCGCCATCTTTGAGAGGCCACTGAGTACCTGGCCAAGAATTGAAAATAGTACCACAGCAGCCACAGAGCCACGCTGCCATGGCACATGGACAACATGGCTGACTCTCCCTCGCACATACTCTACCATTCTCTCAACTTGGATGCCATGTAAACTCCATGTCGCACAGTCGGCCGGTCCTTAGATAGCTAAGGTCAGAAGGGCGGCATGGTGGCTCAGTGGTTAGTACTGCTGCCTCACAACACCAGGGATCCGGGTTTGATTCCAGCCTCGGGCAACTGTCTATGTGGAGTTTGCACATTCTCCTCATGTTTGCATGTATTTCTTCTGCAGGTTCCTGTTTCCTCCACAGTTCAAAGATGTGCAGCTTAGGTGAAATGTCCATGCTAAATTGCCCATGTGTTCAAGGATGTGTAGGTTAGGTGCATTAGTCAGGGGTAAATGTAGAATAATAGGGTAGGAGAATGGTTGGGTTACTCTTTGAGGGTCAATGTGGACTTGTTGGGTCAAATGGCCTGTTTCCACACTATAGGAATTCTAGGAGTCTGCAGTTCAGACTTACAATGAAAACCAAATGCTGGCAGCTTGACTTTGATCAACCACAACAGTCTTCACTGCACCTCCTGGACCCTGGTGTCAATCAGGTCCTGTTTGCCTTGTCTTGTCAGATGCAGCTGACCTCTGTCATTCACATCGAGAGTTGAGAAAGGATGTTCTCGATGGGGTGAGAGTCTAGAACCAAGGGATTATGGTTTCAAGATGAGGTAAACCTGAGATTAAGAGAACTTTTTTTAACCCAGAAAGTGATACGCCTGTTGAACACTTCCACAGAATGAGGTACGTGCTGCTGATTTCTGTAGATCATTCCCTGAGATGTTTTTGATCCAAAGCAGCATGGAGATCCATTGGAGCAAGTGCTGAGCGAAGGTCACCAAGTACCAGCTCTGATTTCCATGCCAACCTTTCTGAATAGGAGAAAGTGAGGACTGCAGATGCTGAAGATCAGAGTCGAGAATGTGGTGCTGGATAAGCACAGCCGGCCAGGCAGCATCCAAGGAACCGGAGAATCGCCGTTTCATGCATAAGCACTCATCCTGAAATGTCGATTCTCCTGCTCCTCAGATGCTGCCTGGCCTGTGTGTTTATCCAGCACCACACTCTCGACTCCAACCTTTCTGAATGCCTAGCTTGCTTAGCACATAAGGTAAGATGATGCAAGATGGTGCTGGATATGGTCGACTCCTTGCGAGCTTCTGCATGCAGATCTGAGTTTCTGATTGCCTATGATCGTTCTACACATTTTAAATTTAATAGCATACTCTTAAAAAATTACTAATAACTACATTTTATCTAAACTCACAGGTTTGAAGCTGCTCTGATTAACATTCACCTGTACCTGTGTTTTTGTTTTGCCGCTGTTTACCCATTATTTACTATCTGTACTACTTAACTCTGTGATCTGTCTGTATTGCTCACAAGACAAAACTTTTCACTGTGCCTTGGTATACATGACAATAAATTCAATTCAAATTCAAATTCAGATGGAAGGTGAATATTAAAGTAGTAAGCTGTGGTCCTAATCTGGTATTTAATAAGCATTAACCCCTTTTACTTGGCAATTTGCCACAAACCAGTGAGAAACTTTGCACATTGTTTGTCAGAAGCATGAAGAGATAGAGTAAAAAAAAACCCAACATGAGATAACCCTCGTTGAATTCCTCATGAGGTTCCATCACAAATCCTACCATAATCACCTCAGTCAAACCGCTAACTGACAACGTCCTGAGTTTTCTACTGCTAAAATATAATCAGAGATTGTCCAGTCAGGAGGAAGACTCAATTGTAATTTCATGTCCAACATGAATCCATTCACTGTAGTTCTTTGATTTGAAAGGAGGTTTTATTATGAGGAACATGATAAAGGTTATTTGATTGGAAGAATCTTCGACTATGCAGCATTAAATATTATTGAAGACTACTGTCAATCTAGATACAAAATGCATTAATTCCTACAAAAGATGCTTTCAGTCCCCTTCTTACTTTTATGTTTAAAATTCATACCAAATTCTGTAGTTCAACATACTCAGTGTTCCATTTTGTGGAAAAGAAAGAATGAAATCAAGATAAGATTCAGAACAGACACAACGTCAAAATAATTATCCTGAGTTTTCAAAAGTCATTGCAACAAATAAATTATCAGATCTTCATGGCTTTTTTCTGCTCAATTCTATATTTTGCCCTTAACCTTTCTGATTGTATGCCTCAGTCTGGGAGAATTATACTGTAAACCAGAGACTGTCAGTTCTAAAACCATAGAGACTGCAGAAAGGAGGGAGTGGAAGAAGGCCAGGAACAAACTGGCTTCCCCTTCAGATCCCTTGTCTTTCAATTTCATTTGAAACTTAATTGGTTTGAGACCACCAGCTTTTCTGCTTGGCTGAAGGCAGCACAGGGGAGAATTGTACGCCAGATTCTGTCACTGCTGCCTTGCATTAACTACAATAATGGGGACCAGTGCAATTTCTTACAAATCTATTTCTTGTCCATTTCATCTTGGACTGGCTTAATTCTCATTTTGCTTTCTTTTTTAGAAATGATATTTCAGATTCCTATCAGTTTGCTTTAACCTTTCTGAATGTTAACTAGCACTTGGTTGTAAGGGGATATCTAGCCTTAGTATATTAGCATACTGTCTGAAGCAGTGTAGTGCAGCGATGTGTGTGTATGTGCGTGTGTACATATCTCTCACATAAAATTATATATCAGTATTAACTGAGTCTGAAGGAACTGTTCCATCATGATTTGTGAGTGGAATATAGAATGCAAGTCTTACTGAATTGAGCAAAAACATTGGGTCAGTGATGAAAGCATCAAGATGGCTGCATCCAATTTGTCCATCCCTGATTCAGAAGATTTTCTAATGCTTGATGGGGAGGGTGGACCCACGGATTCCAGCACAATTTCCAACTATCTCAAGGGGTAGGGCATGTTATGTTCTCGCACCGTTGGCAAATTCACTGCTTTCACATGGTCCACATGCTTGTTCAGGACCATCATACCTACCCGAACTTTACCATCACTGGTCCTGAACTCACATTGACCATGCCTCTTACTCATGCAGAGCTATTGCCACGATTCCTACACAAAACCTTGTCCCCTATGTCAAACTGTCTCTCTCGATTGGCGGAGTCTTGTGTCCAGCATTATCATTCCTGATGCCGTTTCAGCTTCACAAACCCCCCCTCCCCAACCTTCTAACTATCACCACCCTCAGGCCTGTGAAAATCAGACTTAACCTGGTGTGGAGTCTTCTACTCATAAGCAACTCTGCAGGTGCAATCCCTGGATTTACATTTGGTGTGGTCCAATAATCACATAAGAACCAGGATAGTTTTGTATCTAATGAAGCTGTAGGCTGTTTCTTCAAGCCTGGACTACTCTTTCAGTCAGACCATTGGGGGATGGATGGAATTGAGCTGCCTTTATACATCAAATACCATTCGACTTTAGGGAATAGTCAGATTCCGTGCTGCTAAATGATGGCATTGCATGTCAATACCATATCTTTCCTGGGATAATAATGCACCAACACCTTAGAGAATGATCGCTGTTTCTTGACTTCACTGGAAGGTAAGGTTTGTCAATGTGATCATTTCCAAGGCTGAAATTTTCTAAGGAGTTGATGCAAAGAGGCCAGGATGGAGGCCAGGTTATGGATGAACTTTCCACAGTAATTCATCAGCCCAAGAAATGACCTAAACTCCTGGACAGATGTGAGAGCTGGGGCACATTTGATCACCCTCACTTTATCTTCCAAAGTCTGTATCCTGGTCTTGTCAACTCTGCAGGCCAAGTAGGTCACTTTTTCCCTTGCAAGATTTATCCCTGCTTTGGAAAAAGCTTTCCCTGTTACAAGAAGGTCGTCTGGGTAGATGGTGATCTGAGGCAGAGCTTGCAAAATGTTTTCTATCATCCTCTAAAATGTTCAACATGCTGACAATACCCCAAATGGCAGCTTCATAACAAACTTTTATGAGTATTAATTGTAGCATACTCCTGGGAATCCTCATCGAAACACAGTTGCAAGTAAACACGGCTCATGTTCAACTTTGTATAAAAGTCCTTTATCCAAAGGATTAGGTATTTATCCAGCTGCAAAATGTGGTTCACCTTTTGTTTGAAATCCCGACAAAGGTGAACTCATCTGTTGGGCTTCAATCTCAGTACGACTGGTACTGCCCATCCCGCAATTGGACTGGTTTGATGATTCTTTCACTTTCCAGCCTCCTGATTTCTGCCTCTACTTTTGCCCATTAGGCAAATGGCACTGGGCAAGCCTGGCAGAATGGTGGAATTGCTTCCTGGTCAATGTATAAAGTGGCCTTGGTTCCTCTGAAAGTCCCTGGACTTTCCTGGAAAATTTCTGACAATTTAATTAGGACTTCACTCAGGCATCCATTTTCTAAGTTAAAAACATTGAACCAATCTAGGTGAATCTCCTGCCCCATCAAGCTTGTTTCTGAGTCTTTGACTATAGTCACTGATAGCTGAACCAGCTGTTTTTCATGTATGACCAGACCGAAGCTATATACTTAGTCTGTAAAGGTTCCCCAGTATAGGTTCTCAGTCTGCCTCGGTCTTGCGCAAACTTAAGGGTTCCTTATGTTACAAGATCATTAATATTGACCAGGACTCCTTTATGGATAGTATTGTGGGATATTTAACATCCACTTGATACAGAGACAAGGCTGTCTGTACTTGCCTCCAACTCCCCTCACCCACAACACCCAGCCCACCAACCCCTGTGCTGCATGAGAAAGGAGAGCTGATTGGTTGGCAAGTGGATTCTGATGGAAAAAGCAAGGACATGAAGAATGCACCACCAGGATGATGATTGACAATTAATAGTCAAGCGTTGTTTAAATTTTAACCCAGGCAGATTGACTCTTATTAGTCAAGGCATTGCCCTGAGAAATGAATCAGTGGTTGGCTATTACCTATTGTTGAACTGAGCCAGCTGCAGTGTTCTTTCTGTCTGCAAAAAACAGGGCCTCATTTATCAATATACAGAGCTTCCACTACACATCCATTGAGGCTGACTGATAATCCTAAACTGGTTGTCAGAATAACTCTTCTTGGCATTATTTAACATATGTCTGATCACCACTACCTTAATGCTACCAACAAACCAATTTGACATTCTGCCTGCCAGGCAATTGGTTAATGTGGTATATGAATTTGAGTGCCAGTGTGATGCCAAGTCTGTCATTCCTATATCCCCAAAGATAGACAAATCATATCAAGCAGCATATCCCTTCAAACCTTTGTAGAGGGCAAGGTACCCAACTCAAACCTCAAAACTCAGCATCCAACAATAGATGCGATTCTACAAAGTTACCGCATTTGTTAAATAATCCAGAGGGACTCTTAAATCTGCGCAGTCCAAAGTTTTGTGTGATTATTCCATGACAGACTTCCCTCTTGCCATCACCTGTTCACCTCGTAATTTAAGGAGTGTTAAAATTCTTTTTATGTTCATGAAGCTTCATGGTAAAGATTGACAGATAGAACAGGTAAAGAATGCCAACAACAGGAACAACAAAGGGACTAAACACGTGTTTTTAAATATATAAATATATACAATTGGATTAAAATTGGAAAAAAAATACTTTGAGGTAAGACTGGTGGCAGCTCTGAGGGGAGTTGTAGCTAACATTTTTTGCAGCTCATTAAATGCAGAGCTTGTACTAGAAAATTGGAAAGCAGCTAATGTTCCATTTTTCTAACAAAAGGTCAGGTACACGATCTGAGAATTATAGGCCTGTTAGCATGACATCCAGGGTAAGAGAAACAGTATAGTCTATTATAAAGGAAGTAATTCAAGAGCTTTTTACAAGACTACAGACAATAATTTCAATCCAACATGGCTTTATGAAAGGCAGGTCAAACTGAACAAATTTATTGGAAGTTTTGGAAAAATGTAACAGATTTGGTGCATGCTATATATCTTGGCTTTCAGAAGACCTCACAAGAGGTTTGTGGCTAAACTGAAAGCTCCTGGATAAAAGAAGGACTAAATTGGATAATAAATTGCCGAAATAGCAAGAAACAAAGGGCAGCGATCAATGATAGACCCTCTAATTGGACAGCAGAGCAAATTAGAGTCCAGAAGTGGGACTTTACTGTTCAATGTTTATAATTGATCTTGGCAAAAGTATTAAGAGTAGCACCTGAGAATAGTTGGTTCACCTTTCTTTTACACAGAGAAATGTGAGTATATGATCTGACTGTAGCAGGAGACAGTGCAGGTGATTGTACTAATCCACTTAAGAGGGAAATAAAATGATATTTGGCATGGAAAATGATTGATGAGTAAGAAATGCATTGGATTTTTCAAAGTTGTCGATCAGCCTTATCTTCTGATCCTTACGGTGCTAAGCAGCCGATTCTACATGTTTGTGCTCATCCTCTCCCCTTACACTGCCTCAGAAAAGGATTGGTTCAGTTATTAAAATCATTATGTGGTACAACATAGAACTTTTGCATGAGACAGATTGCAAATTCAATCCTTGATCCCTGTTGCATTAGAGAGTCCCATCACTGGGGAAATGTGTGGTTTGTTATTAATTGAGGATTTTCCAAACCTAAGAGGGAAATATTGGCTGAGGTTCCCATGTATTATCACACACTGTTGGAGCTCCACATACCCACTTAGTCTGGGTGCTATTTAACAGAGCTTTGTGGGTCCATGGTATTGGCTGCGGAGCTGACCACAGCAGATCTTGCCACATTCAGGAAGCTCGATTCTACCTTTGGGAGACTGTCTGTGTGGGTTTTGCACATTCTCCCTGTGTTTGCACAGGGTTTCCTGTGGGTGGTGTGGTTTCCTCCCACAGTCCAAAGGTGTGCAGGTTAGATGCTTTGGCCATGCTAAATTGCCCATGTTATCTTGGTGGATTAGCTATGGGAAATGCTGGTTTCCAGCGACAGGGTGGGGGAGTGGGTCTGGTGGGACGCTCTTCAGAGGGTTGATGTGGACTTGATGGGCTAAATGGCCTGCTTCCACACAGTAGTGATTCTATGATCAAGACCTGTCAGTCAATCAGAGGCTGGCTGCTTCGTTGAATGATAGAGGGCTTGTATATAAGAGACCCTCCTGAGGCCTTGGACCATTGTTAGATCCCAGGCTCAAGTGAGTGATAATAGATGCAGGATCAAGAGGAGAGAAGTATCAATCAGGCACTGAGTGCTTCTGTGATCAAGGGTCCATCATCGCTCACCTTCCTGCTCCTGTCCCAGAGGTCTACAGACAGTCCCGTGCCATCAGTCCCCAGAGAACAAATTCCCCCACCCACCACAGATTAAACACTGGGTGTTTAATCTGTGATGATTCAATGATGGTTCATCAACAATCTGTGGCACACAAGCACAAAGTGGAAAGTTTAAACAAGTTCTTTGGGAATTCTAGAGTGATAAAAACATGATGTAGTATCACACAGTTTATACTTCTAAACAAGAAGACTTGGATCATGCATTGCACAAAAGGTTTTCATTAATGAAATTGGAAGGTGCATGTACCTCTGAACAAGTGCTAGTGGATAAGGCAAAAGAGTTCTATGTGAAGGCGAAAACAAGCCTGAAGACAATGACTGACTTTAAAAGTACATTAACGGTTGTAGAGCACTTCGGAATGGCAGGAGTTGTAAAGAATGCTAAATAAAGTCAAGACTTATTTTCTTACAAGATAGTTCGGTTTATCACTACAAACAATGACACTGGTCATTCAAGATCCAAACTAAATGTGTCCCAGGATAATAGAGGTTACATTTGAGTTTTCAACTATTTTGTCATGTTGTCGACCATCCCTGAAGTTTTATGTTCTTCACAGTGCGTTTAATTCTCAGATTGGGAATTCCATGGTAAATATAATTCATGGCTTCGATATTGAGTCTTGTCCTTCAGTTGACCCATTTATCACTAATTTTCTCAGACAATTACAGACACAAACTTTTTGCAGCTCCAGGGTAGTAGGTCTGTTTAATGCTCAATAATTGTGTAACCAGAGCTAGATACATCATGACAACCATTTCAAAGCAAGTGACCTTTGACAGATATTTCAAGGGAAAATTAGTTCTTAATTATGTCCTGGTGTAGAATAGCAGTAGCAATCACTAAAACTAAAGAGTTTTAATTTTACAAAGCCTTAGATTTGTCCTAACAAACCTTTTTGTCCTAACAAAGCATTTGGTCTGCAACTGTAATATTACATTTTGAATGAGTTATTAAGCAGGGAAGAAAAACAACAAAACATTATTTTTGCCAGAAGCAAAATGTAATGATCGACAGGAGTGTCAATAACTGTTCTTATTCTGCAAACTATTATGACTTCTAGAAGTACTTGTGTAGTATTGAACTGTTGCATATTTATCGAAGTATTCCTCAAATGCCACCACCCCCACGCAGAAAGTAGTGAGCGCTAAAAATTAATGTATTTCTTTTAATTGAAAGATGATGATTCTGAAGCTCATTAAATTGCATCTTGACGTATTGAAAGTTGACCTTAATCTAACGTTGTGTGCTAATTTTCATTTTAACAAGATTTGATTTTCAAGGTCTCATTTCTTGAGGCTTTATTAATAATTGACTGTTTTTTTACAAAGCACAAAATTATTCTTTGTGTTTTTTTTTTACCTTACTTCCAGCTATCTATTTACTGCATACATTTTATAAGCTGCTGAGGAAGAACGGTTGAATATTTACAAGGTTCCAAGGATATTTTTATATCATAAGTAATGATGTACCACCCACACAGCTAAAGGCATAGTAAATGAAGACCATTTCCTGCACTCTTGAAATGTTATGACAGAGAGTTCTGTCCATGCCTTCCATAATTCTGTGGAGTGGAAAGGTATAAATTAATAGCTGTCATTCCATTAAATGCTGTGATAAATTTTAGTATTCATTTCCGTTTTATTCCTTTTGAGCATATTCCTGGGTTGAGTACTCTGTTGTTTGATTTTATGGTGGTCGTAGAGTCATAGATCCTTCACTCCAACTCGTCCATGCCGACTGGATATCGTAAACTATGTAGTCCTACTTGCCAGCACTTGGCTCATATCCCTCTAAACCTTTCCTATTCATATACACATCCAGATGACTTTCAAATGTCGTAATTGTATCAGCCTGCACCACTTCCTCTGGCAGCTCATTCTATACATGCACCACCCTTTGCATGAAAAGGTTGCCCCTTAGGTCCCTTTTAAATCTTCCCCCTCTCACCCAAAACCTATGCCCTCTAGTTCTGAATTCCCCACCTCAGGGAAAGGACCTTGTCTATTTACCCTATCCATGCCCCTCATGATTTTATAAACCTCTAAAAGGTCACCCCTCAGCCTCCAACTTGTGCCATTCCTGCATGATACAACAACCTGCACTTATATAGCACCATCAATAGTTCAAATCTTCTCAAAATATTAAATATGATCCAAGAATGAGGCAGTTAAGACAATATGAGGAAAGATGATCAAGGGATCGATGATGTCAGCTTCAAGAAACTTAGGAATTAATCCCAGAGTCTAGGGTCTATGCAGCTGAAAACACTGCAACTTATGGAAAGTTAAGGTTTACCCAACCAGTCAGCATTGCAGGACACCAGTGATCTTGGAGGCTTGCAGGAGAACACAGCAATAGGGAGGGACAATGTCGCAGAGGAATTTGTAAAAGGAAAAAGAGAGTTTTATTGCATAACAAATTTGGGAGGTACAAAGTTAAAAATCACAGTACACCCCAGTCCAACACCGGCATCTCCGAAATTTGGGAGGAGAATTCTTGCATGTTGTCAAGTTTGCTTATTTAATTGATGCTGCATGAGGTGTTTTTCCAATTTCAGCCCTCATTTTTGGCATCGCTAATCCCCAAATGCTAGTCTGCTGTTGAATGTTGGGAAAAGGCTGATAGAATCACCTTCATGAACTTAAAACAGATTAAAAACGAAGATTGACTTTTAAGTGTTTGCTTTGCAGTTGCTGTTAATCTGCATTCATACAGTGCTTGGTAGGATTGGCTTATGGATTCTCTTTATCTATCTGATTTAAACAGACAAAAGGATAGCTCCTAAGCTGTTATGATATTATACACAGTTCCCTTTTCATCCATATCTACATACTGATTATGAGCAACCTTCAAATTATATTTTATGGATTAATATCCATGTAACAAGTTAATGTTAATAATTGCAATAATTTGGCTGTTAAAATGTTGTCACAAAAGATTGTTTAAACAAATTTCTGGTAGCTGTTTGAAGTCAACATGTTTCACAAAGATGTAACTAAAGTATCTACTATCTCAGTCTGAAAGAATTAGTACAATAATGGGAAAGCCAAGTCCTTGCAATCAGCAGAGAATTTTTCCAAACTTATAGAATCAATAATGATATCAAGGCAGTGATTAATTGGGGAATGCAGACAACACGGGAGGATTGGAAATAGGCTCTTTCTCTCTTTAACTGTCACCAATCTGTCCTTAAATCCCCTCCAGCACACCAATACATTGCGATTTCACTGTCCTGTCAACCAGTATATTTTGAAGTCAAGTTTTCTTTATCCTAATGAGAGACTTTTCACTGAAAGTAGAGGTCTCTTGCTGACAAGAAATCTCCTGTCCATCACTGATACCCAAGGGCACATCAGTTGTTCCAGTGCATGCTCTGAGGATGGTTAGAGGAAATTGCTTTTTATTGATAGGTCACATATGCCAATACTGTGGGAATTGAGCACTTTTGGCATCAAATATTTCTTGGTCAACCAACAGAGGTTCAGTAAAATACTCCCATCCAACCTTGGGAGAGCATCCATATCTGCACCTCATGATTCTTTCTTCAATATTTCTCATACCAACCAGTTTTGACAGCTTTCTTCCACCGTGGTATGAGCGTCTGCTTGCTTGAAGTCCAAGATTGATGGCGGACGTCTGCATTCACCATTCATTGCCAGTTCTGGTTGAGCTACATCAAGCGATGTTGTACCCTGATGTTTTTGACCAAAGGAACTGACTACGCCAGAGCTGAGGTTGCTCGATGAAGCCCTCCCTTGTGAGTCTGGTTGTAGTTCAGTTCAGCTGATAGACTTTGACTCCGGAATTAAGTCATGAATTCAATTTACAGCAGATATCTATGTCACCAAACAACTTGGAAAAGAGTGGAGTCAAGGTGGCATTTCTATGACAAAAAGATTGGAGACAGCTGTCAAGCACTGTCTTGCAAAATGATAATCACATGGTCTATGCCACCAAAACTGACATGACATTAGCGAATTCACTCAACAAGATCACAAGATGTCTGATTTGGGAAATTATGTGGAAGGATTTTCTCCTCGAATGCTGGTTTTAATATTCATTGTTGGGCAAGAGTAGAGGGTGTTTTTGTTTTACTTTGTTTAATTGTGATCTATGTTGCGTGGCAAAGATTCTGAAGCTGAGAGACCAAAATGAAAGTGTTCCATTTCACTGCACTAACTCCCCTCTCTTTAATGATCATAAGATGTGCACAAAAAAGCATGAGTCGCTGTCCTTCATGGCTCTTTAGGGAGGAAAAGATTACACACACACGCACACATGCACGCACACACTCTAAGCCTCATGTTCCTCAGCTTACGAGACAGATGTTAATTAGATGAAATTCTTATTTGTTAATGAAAAGAACAAATGTTATTGCTATTCTGGAGGGAGCCGTGAATGATTTGCAGCTGCATTTATGCTGTCAGATAAGATTCCTGCTGGGAAAGTCAGTTGTGCGGAATTGGACAAGCAGAGCACAGACCTGGCCTGACGCACACGTTGTTTGATATGAAATGTGTGCAGCTGCAGCCTGCCTGAGCTCTGTTCACAAACCATGAAGGAAATAAGAATGATCCCGTGGGTGCTGTACTTTTCTGTGTTTTAGTTTGGGCTCCTCTTTGTAATGTTAGTGTGAGAATCAAACTACACTCTGCAGAAACTCATGGATGCAGACTTTTTCAAAATTAGCCAAAATTAGTTGATTTTAGATCGTGCCATCTTTTATTTTACTTTCTTTTCTCTATTTTCGTGAAGGAATTAAGTTCTTGAGTGCATGACAACAGATGACCAACTTTGTTATCAGAGCAGAAAATGGTGGAAATGCTGAGCAGCTCCAGTAGGTTCTGGTGAGAGATACAGAATTAAGGCTTCGGGACAGTCAGCAGAATTGGGAAAGTTGAGAAATCCCACAGGTTTTTATGCAAATAAAAGGGGAGAGGGTGATAAAGAACTGAAAGAGAAGTCTGAGATAAGGGAGAAGACGAGGAGAGATTAAATAACAAAAGAAATTGGTGGTGTAGGGCCAAATGGAATGAGAATGTAGCAACTGAAGAAACACTGGATGGGTGCAGAATGGCAGAATGTCACATAGAGTCACCAGAAGCAAAATGAGAGTAAAGTAAGAATCAAACCAAACCATATAAAGAAATGGGAACAGAACAGAGGGAGACATTGGACTTTGAAATGGTCAAACTCAACGTTAAGCTGAAAGACTGTAAAGTGACTAATGGAAAGGTGAAGGTTTTTGTTTTCCTGGAATTTACATTAAAATTCAATGAGACAATGCATGAGGCCATGGACAGACCAGGCAGGTTGAGAGCAATGTGGAGAATTATAATGACTGGCAACTGGGAGCTCAAGGGCAAGTCTATGGATTGAATTGAGGTGTTCTGCAAAGTAATCCCTCAGTCTGTGTTCAGACTCCTAGTATAGTATCGACAACTGTTTTAAAGCAAAATTAAATAATTATACATAGTATACTCATGGACTTAATTATATCATAACCTCATTCCAACGTATTGTACTTGACCAATGAAGTAAGCTCAATATAAAATCATTATGGTGATGTCAGAAATGCAGCACCCAAACAGCAAGGTCCGACAAACATTAATGAGATAACCGACTAAACCGACTAACCTATAACGGTGGGGTATTTTCAGACAATAGTAAGTGGCCATAACAAGGGAAGATCAACCATGCCCTTCTTCAAAAGTTATTTTCATTAAGATAAAATCAAAATAGTGTGGATGTTTGAGATCCGAAATGAAAATGCGAAGTGCTGTAAAAGCTCAACAGTTCTGGTAGCAATTATAGAGAGAGAGAAACAAATTAATGTCTCAACTATAGGAATTGGGAGGTCATGTTGCAGCTGTACAGGAATTGGCCAGGCCACCTTTGGAATATTGTATGCAATTCTGGTCTCCTTCCTGTTGGAAGGATGCTGTGAAACTTGAAGGAGTTCAGAAAAGATTTACAAGGATGTTGCCTGGGTTGGAGGATTTGAGCTAAAGGGAGAGTCTGAATAGGCTGGGGCTGTTTTCCCTGAAGCGTTGGAGGCTGAGGGGTGACCTTATAGAGGTTTATAAAATTATGTGGGGCATGGATAGGATAAATGGACTAGGGTTTTTTCCTGGGCTGGGAAAAGACCTAGAGGGCATAGGTTTAGGGTAAGTGAGGAAAGATATAAAAGGGACCTAAGGGGCAACTTTTTCACACAAAGGGTGGTGCGTGTATGGATGAGCGGCCAGAGGAAGTGGTGGAGACTGGTACAATTACAGCATTTAAAAGGCATTTGGATGGGTATATGAATAGGAAGGGTTCGAGAGATATGGACCAAGTGCTAGCAAATGGGACTAGATTAGATCAGGCTATCTGGTCAGCATGGACGAGTTGGACCAAAGGATATGTTTCTGTGCTGTACATCGCGATGACTCGATGACTCTAAGGCTAATATGAGTCTTCTTCAGAGCCTGAAGTGGTAGAAGAGATTGTCTCTGTTCACCCAAGAAGACAGACAGTGTTTTGGTTCAATAATTTGTGCTTCTGATCTTTCCACATATCCGCTATACCATAATAGAGGAACACCCTAGTTTATATAATTTAGTTTCTCGGGTTGATCTTGATTCTCTGAACCTTCACTTTCAAATGGATTAATACAATCAGTTTTATTCTGATCATATATCACCTTGATGATTTGTTTAGTGAGGTCAAGGTGATGGAGAAAGGGCTATTTATTAAGAAGCTGCTAAACAGAGTTCATCATCAATTGCAAGAGAATCAAACTCACCCTGTGGGTTTCTTATAGAAACCATCCTCCTTCTCTTTTCATCACAAAGGGATGTGGGGCAGGAGGCGGTAGATGTGCAGCAGTCTGTCTATAAAGAATACCCAGACTGAAAAATTAACCCAGCAGGAACAATTGTGACATTTGCAATACTTAGCGAAACTGTGAAGATTTCTTCTGAAAATGGAGATGCAGTGTGCCTTTCCCATTCCTGTAATTGCTATTGTATGACACCAGTTATTGTTTAATTTGATTTGGAGAGTTTTTTATATTTGACTGAAATCATTGAAGGTACATTATACTCACTCTGTGTGGCCATTGTTTGCATTAGTCATCCGAATGCAGAGACTTTACCTCATTTATTGATTGCCTGCCTTTATGACAGATTTGGGTTTCCTGTGACTAATTGTTCTCTCGACTTGCTGTATTAGGTTTCCTTCTCCTCCTGGGCATATAGAAAAGAAAAGTACGCCTTGTAAAGGTTGACTTTACTCAGGTGAGACCTAATTTAACTCCTTTGCAAATTACTTGTAATCTCTCGACGGGTCTATCTTGACTTTTCCACAATGGGGGGTGCGAAGGATGTTGATTTGGGGAAAACCTGTAGGGGTTGCTTTCCATCCTGTTGAAGGCAGTCCGGAATAACCTCTGCTAGCCGCTGTCTTTGGATTCCTTGCTTTAACTATTGAATTACATTTTCTTGTCATTGAAACTTAGCACTGGCATAAAATGTGCAATGCGAAAATCCATCCATCATAAACCTAATCAGTTAATATATAACTTGAGGGAGGCATTACTTCTTAAAGTGCATTTCCTCTACTCTAATGTTGCTGTGTAAATCAATATTTAATACCTGAGGGAGGGGTTCATGCTGCTTGCTTTTGTATAGCCCAGTGTACAATGCACTACACTGTGAATCCAGAGCAGATGAATCCATTGGCCGTCTCACACTTTCCGCTCGGGTGGAGGAGTAGCATTGGATGAGTTGCTCCTGCAGGAGGAGAGCATGGAAATGAGGAGCTGAAAGGCCTCCTACAATGTTGTAACCATGATCTAATGAGATAATCTAAACTGATGTCAGAAGCATAGAGGCCCCATGTAGTCATTTGGCAATGCAAACCTGGAGTGTTGCTGAAAAAAAAGACATATTATGGTAAAGTTTTTCATCTTGTACGAATTTGGACAATTTGCAAGAAATACCAAAGTAAAAGGAAAGTAAAAACACATTCATTTTTTGTGTGTGTGTTTGACTGGAGCCCAGTGTTCTGTGGTGTACCACAGGGATCAGTGCTGGGTCCCTTATTGTTTGTGATAATCATCAATGATATTGATGAGAATATTGTGGAGCAGCGTGATAAGTAAGTTTGCAGATGGCAGAAAGATTGGCCAGGTGGTTGTCAGTGAGAAGAAAGGTGGTAGGTTACAGGAGGATAGAACTGGATTGGTCTGATAGGCAGATAAGTGGCAGATGGAAGTTAACTCCAATAAAAAAAGTGAGGTAGAAGAAAGAACAAGACAAGGGACGTTATTAAGCTCAGTGGAACAGAAAGATCTTGGGGTATTTGGGACAGGACAGGTTAATAGTTTGGTTAAGAAGGCAATGGGTCACTTGCTGTTATCAGTCGAGGTATAGTTGTCTGGGATAGAGCATTTCATCTGTGGAGAGAGACTGGATAAATCAGGCTGTTTTCTTTGGAGCAGAGAAGCTTGAAGGGGAAACCTGATAGAGTTGTACAAAAACATGAGGGACATGGACTAGGTGAACAGAAAACAGTTTTTCACCTTTAGTTGAACAGTCAAAAAAATAACATAATTTTAAAGTGAAAGGCAGGATGTTTAGTGGACATTTGAGGAGAGTGTTTTTTTCTCCCAGTGTCTGGTAGGGTATGGAATGCACTGCCTAGGAGTTGAGTCAGGGAACCTCACAATCTTTAAAAAGTACTGAGATGAGCACTTGAAATGTCATTCATTCAAGGCTATGGGACTAATGTGAGAAAGTGGGACGAGCGTAGGTAGTGGTGTATATTTGGCAGTACAGATTCAATGGACTGAAAGGCCTCTTTGAAAATTGAAAATGCTGATACAGGCTGGTCAAAGCATTGCCTGAGAAATGAATCAGAGACAGGCTCTCACCTACATTGCTCAGTTCAAACAGGCAAAGGGTAACTTTATGACAACAAGGAATATAGAGTATTAATATATGTAGTGTTCAGATCATGGAAGAGCTTGTGAGTCTGATTGACAGTCCTGCATTTGTTGTCAGGTTTAAACAAAGTTTGACAGGTAACTTTATGTTTGGCCAGGCACTGCTACTATATCTGAGGAGTCACAAATGGTGCTGATCATTGTGCTGTTCATCTGTGAATATCCTCACTTCTAACCTTACAACGGATAGAAAGTGATTGATGAGTCAGCTTTAAATGCTTGAGCCAAGGGCACTATACAGAGGAACTCAGGGCTCTTGGGATGCAATGGTAGTGTCCCTAACATTGAGTGAGGAGGCTCAAGTTTAAGTTCCACTTCCTCTAGAGATATGTCTTAACATCTCTGAACAGGTTGATTAAAAATATCTCCATTGAGGAACTCCTGAAGCAATTTCCCAGGTTGAGAAAACTGACCTTCATGTCAGGTATGACCCCAGCTATTGGACAGTACAGTACCTAGTTAAAACCTTCCTTCAACTTCACAAGTTACTCCTTTGACACCAGCTATGGAATTCTCACGATGCCTTGTGTATTTTTTCACACGGCTACATACAACTTCAATTAAACTACTCGTCCCACCTACATATTTCATCTAATTTATCTGGTAGACCTCCGGACATCCCTGTTTAGTAGCTTCTGCAAATTGACCAATTTGCTTTGACATTCTGCATCGAAGTCATTAATATAAATTAGAAACAGCAGGAGTGCCAATGTTGACCCCTGGACCATTCCACTCTTCCATCTCACATCAAGGTTCCTGGAATTGTCTATTAAAAGTCATAATTGTCACTGTAATTTGCACTTGTTATCCCACCAGGCTCTAATTTGTGTAAACATTTATTGTCAATCTGCTTTATCTTTCCACGTGAGGTAGCATTACCGCAAAATATTGTTCCATAAAATCATACAGATTATGCCACACACAAAGTAACTTTGGCAATATAATTACCAGCACAATGTAATGTTTCTGTAACTGTTTTTAATATTGAAAGCTGCTCGCTGACAGAAGACAATTAAGCTTTTAATGAAGGGTTAAATCTGACTACAGTCAGCATGCTCCTCTCGGAGGAAGGCTCCTATTAACCCCATGTATCTCATCTACCCCTAAAGTCTGAATTAATTCTGCCTCTAAAAACCCCATTCATACTTTGTAACCTCTGAGGTTAACTGTCCTAAGGGGGCTCCTGACTGGTCTCCCAGGTTCTACCCTCTGTAAAAGTCATAACCTTGCTACTCTATGATTTTTTTTGTTATATTCATTCATTGAATGTGAGTCTGATGGTTGAGCCAGTATTTATTGCCCATCCTTAGTTACCCTCAAGCAGATGGTGTTGAGCTTTCTTGAACTATATTTAGTAATTTTAAAAAAAAATTCATAGGGTGTGTGCATCACAGGATTGTGCAGCATTTATTTCCTATCACAAATTGCCCAGAAGGGAGTAAGAGACATTCGCATTGCTGTGGATCTGGAGTCACATATAGAACAGACCAGGTAAGGATGGTAGATTCCTTTTCCTAAAGGACATTAGTGAACCAGATGGGTTTTTCCGAAAATAAGCAACAGTTTCATGATCGTTATTTTGCTATTAATCCCAGATTTTGATTGATTTGAAATTTTATTATTCTGCCATGGCAGGATTCACTCCTGGTAGACAGGAGGTGAGTTACACACTGCAGGATTCCTAGCCTCTGATCTACGTTTATAACCACAGCCAAGTCCTGTTCAGCTTCTGGTCAATGATAACACACCAGATGTTGATAGTGGGGATCTTAGTAATGAGAATACCTTTGAAACTCAAAGTTCTCTGGTTAGATTACCTTTCATTGGAGATGGTCATTGACTTGTTATTTGTGTGTTATGAATGTTTCTTGCCCCTTTTGAGCCCAAGCCAGGATATTGTCCAGTCTTGTTGCATTTAGATGTGGTTGCTTCAATATCTGAGGATTTGCAAGTGGTTTTGACCACATCCTTAACCCTAACCATTAACCCTAGCCTTAACCCTATTCCTAATCCTAATCCTAACCCATTGTGCAATTATTAATGAACATCCCCCAACTTCTAACCTTATGATGGAGAGAGGATTATTGATGAAGCAGCTGAAGATGATTGGGCCGAGGGCTTACCCTGAGGAATTCGTGCAGAGATGTTCCGAAATTGAGATGACTGACCTCCAACAACCACATTCAATTTCTGGTGTGTTGGGTATAGCTCCAAGCAGTGGAAATCCACCCGTTTCCCGCCGCCCTCCACCACAGCACACCCCCCCCCCACCCCACTGCCCACTTCCCATTGACTCTAGGGACCTTACAACATATCCCATTCTCCTGTCCAATTGTGCTCATTGAGTTTTGTTGAGCACTGGTGAAGCAACATCTTCATTCTAAAATTTTTAACATTTCCAAATCCCTCCATAATATTGTCTGCCTGCTCCCCCTGCTACCCACAATATCTGTGCCACCTCCAGCCTCACAACTCTATGGGATTTCCGCACTCATTGAATTCTGTCCTCTTGTGTATATAAATTTTTTATATAATTACTTCACCTTTGGTGGCCACTCCTTCATTGTGGTCCAAGCTCCCAATTTCCCTTCCTACATCTTTCCATATCTCTACCTTTTTTTTTTCCTCAAGGGTACTCCTTAAATATAATAATATTTAATTCAATACAAAGCATGACTAAGCATCTCTTTATGTGACTCAGTGCAGGGCTTTGCTTTATGAGACTCCTATGAAGCGCCTTGGGATGTTTCATTTTGTTAATGGAGCTATACAAATACGTTGCTGTGGTGCATTGTTAAAACATAGTACTTCTTTATTCATTGGTTATGGGTGTCTCCAACTGAACCAGAACTTATTGCCCAGGAGGTAGTTAAGAGTTAACTACATTGCTGAGGGCTCTAGAGCCTTATGTAGGCCAGACCAGGAAAGGATTGCAGCTTTCTATTTCTAAAGGACATTAGTGAACCACAGGGGTACTTACAACAATCAACAGTGGTTATATGTCTATCATTGATTATGTCATAGAGTCATAGAGATGTACAGCACAGAAACAGACTTTTCGGTCCAACTCATCCATGCTGACCAGATATCCCAACCCAATCTAGTCCCACCTGCCAGCACCCAGCCCATATCCCTCCAAATCTTTCCTATTCATATACCCATCCAGATGCCTTTTAAATATTGTAATCGTACTAGCCTCCACCACTTCCATAAGGTTGTTAAATTCAAGCTTCACCTCAGCCATGGTGGAATTTGAATTCACATCACTAGAAGATGAGCCGAGAGCTCTGGATGACCAGACCAGTGACATCGTAACCTCCACAGAGTTAATCACTGTCACCCAGTCACCAGTCCCCACACCAGCTCAGAGTCATCACTCTGCTGCACAATGATCACATTGCTGCTTCAGAACAGGTTCTGGTATTGTTCAGTCAACAATGTCCAGTTTCCTTTTCCTCAGTCATATCAAGCTATGAAGTCGCATCACAATCTTCACTTCACGTTGACATTCATCCTGCACAAGCACAAGGCACAATGTCAATGGCTAAACAGTTTCCATGGGGCTAGATTGTAGGGTCCTCCACATGTGATGGTGGTGGGACTGTCAAAATGAAACGATGGTGGCCCCACTGTTGTCCCCTCAAACCCTGGCCTGTCCCTCAGATTAGACCAAGCAGGGGAGGCAACAGGCAACTAACACTTGAACCTCTTGAGGTCTTCATCAGCCAATTAATGGCTACTTGAGGGCCACTGTGCACCATTAATTTATATGTGGCAACAGAAGGCAGTAGCAGAAAGGGTACTCCAGTAACTTTCACTGTGTAGCGACTACCAGGCAAGGAAGGTGTATAACTCATTCAGAGAGTTCCTATGTACACATTGCAGGACCACCACCCCTCCCCCCACCCTCCCCAGATCATTCCCTTCCCCTTTACACTTCCTCTCAGGTTTTTAAAGCTGGGTCCCAGCCTGTTTCATCTCTCCAGTCTTTCACAATCTTCACTGGTTTGAGTTGTACCCAGCACCCAGAAGATGGCTGCAAGGTTGCTGGAGATCAGTTCTGTCAGCTCCAGGGCATCCATACAGGACTACCACAGTGTAGTGTCATAGGCCCAAGCATTTTCAGACTTCTCTATCTGCCATTGCTGTTGGGGTCTTGAAGAAGTGGAAGCTATTTTTCTCTCTCTTGATTACAGCCAAAAGCTGGGGGGTTCTCTTCCTAGACTGCTAGATTGCATTTGAGACAAAGTTTGTTCTCTGAGTTTGCCTTTTGCCAACAGTGTGTTTATGGGAAGTTACTATATTTGAACAATTAATTAGTAATAGTTACTGTATCTGTTATTCTGTTAAGTTAAATTATTCCAAATTCTGATGTGGAGGGGCTGGTGTTGGACTGAGGTGGACCAAATTTGCAGAATTGTATTCGCAGATACATTCTATTTTGCTCAAAAAGCACCCAATCTGCAGACAGTCAATGCAGGTAGTCAATCCATGTAACATTTTAAAAATTCCACTTTGGAAATAGAACCAGTCTGACTCAAGTGGGATACAGACAACTCTAACCTCACACCTCAGCATTGTCTGAGCTGAGATGGCACTTCTTAAAAATAAAACCCTAAGTTATCTCGAGAATGTGACTTAAAAGAAGTTCTGGGATTCACATATTAATGAACTGAAATGCAACCCATTCTAAAAGATGAAAGACTTAACAGCAATCTAGGTTTGTTCAATATATCATTTCAGTTGCATGACACTGTGATCTTGCTATAAATTCTGTGTCTTGTGATCCTGTTCCACAACCACCTGATGATGGAGCAGCACTCTGAAAGCTCGTGCTTCCAAATAAACCTGTTGGACTATAACCTGGTGTTGTGTAATTTTTAACTTATTCAAAGTTCTTCATTCTTTTGTTGTATTTTAACAATAGTGTTTGAATAAATTGTGTTTCAAGTAGTTCGACCAATCAAATTGCATCTGGAATACAGCATCTGATATTTACCTTTAAAATAAGAAAAAGGTAGGATCTAGGCTACCTTCTTAATATATGTTGAGGGCATTTTGTCAGGTCCATAACACTTATAACGAGGCGACAATGACAATGGATATCTGCTTCAAGACAGTGATTTGAAGACATCCCTGACAATGATGACATTAATGGATAATTCATCTGGGGGAATAAAAGAGCTGTGTGTCAGTCCCTTGTCATGGGAGATACCTAGGTAAATGCTCTCTCAGTGAGAGATATTTGATAGACAATAATACTAGCACAGTTAACAGTCTCCTGCCAAGTGAAATGTAAAGAAACCATAGCCCGTTCTGAACATTTTCGAATCTTAAAGCAGCAAGGACAAAATCATTTGTTTTTGATTTAAGTGCAGAACTTCATCACTAAAAATTAGGCGTGGGTGGGATTTTAACCTGAAATGCGGTCATCAGTTAAGTTAGCCCAAGTTTCCAGCCCTGCTAGAAAGCCAATTGAATCATGCAGCGCTTGTTTTCAATTGTCCTTGTAAGTAGGCAATGAACCTTCAGAGCCTGAATCCCAGCAGGATCCTAATTGACATGTACAGATATTTACTGAAGAAGTTGCTATTAACGGTAATTTAAATGCATCATGATTTGTAAATGGAGGAACCTAGATTGGGAGGAAATGAAAATGATTACACTGGAGGAAATTGAAGTTAACTCGGAGAAGAGGTTTGAGTGAGTGAGAGGGAGCGCAATTTGTCTTGTCTTTTTCCACTGCATTGTGCGATTATGATGGACTTAATTCTGTTATTTGTGAAAGTGTGATGTGACTAGAAAGGAGATCAGCTCTGAGTTGTGACAAGCATGAGAAAAACTGGGAAAGGGAGACCGAAACACAATTTGACCCTTTCTAATATTGAATGGTGTATAAAGGAAAAAAAATTACCCCACTGAGTTGCTATATAATCTGACAAGGACTGAAAACCTACACAGAAGCTTTTCATCCTGGAACGTCTGTATGTTTGATGAGAATTCATAACTCAATCCAATCCCTCCCTTAACGCTCTCATTTTTGACATGTCTTTGAAAGTTTCAAAGTGCTCCACTTAGACAAGATACAGAAGTGTCTTTGTCTGACCAGACTGTTTAGCCTCATCTGCAATCATTGACTTGACACCTTATTAAAATATAATTCATTTCATTCTTATGAACTTGGCTTGCAACTTCCTTTCAAAAGACCAACTGTAGGCTGGTGTAAAGGCAATATTGTTGAAAAAGAGTGGAAGAGCTCATTCACCAACCTAACTATGGACTCATGAAGTGGCCAGTTTTATCCCTTGACTATTTCTGGCACTTCAGTTGCTCCTTATATATATTCATTGGTTAGTTGTAAACTTCCCAGGTGGTGCATTTGTATTTGCATTTTTTCCAGTGGGAAGGTTTGAGAAACATATTACCTTATGCGATGCAGCACACACGCTTCAATAATACAATCTGGGTTGTGAAATTTAGAGAATAAGTTTGCAATTGATTACTTTACATCTGCACAAGATCCCTGTTCTTATCCAATGTTGACCTCCTGCACATTCCCTGGTATTTATTTCCCCACCACGAGCGCTCATACCTTCAGTGTCAATAGATATAAAACTGGAACAGCACAGCCTCACATCTACTGACTCTGGCTTCCAGCATCTGCAGTCCTTACTGTCTCCTACTCATACCTTCAGCTGCTTGGGCCCCACGTTCTAGGATTCCCTGCCTCTATCTCTTTATATCTCAACCTTTCCTTCTGCTTTTTTGCTCTCTAAAGCCTACATCATTGACCAAACTTTTCCTCACCTGCTCTATTATCTGCTCATGTGTTATGGTGGCTTTTCTTTTTGATAATGCTGCTGTGAAGGCACCTCAGGCTGTGGAAACAACACCGCACTGTTCAATGCTGCCTGGGTTAAGATGTCCAAACTATTGAAAACTTGCAACACCAGGTAAGCAGCCTCCATCTGAATCAGCAGAACATATTCCTTTACAGGAGGCAATGGCCCAGTGGTATATTTGTTCGGCTATTAATCCAGAAACTCAGCTGATGTTCTGGATACCCTGGGTTCAATTCCCACCGCAGCAGATGGTGGAATTTAAATTCAATAAAGATGTTAAATGTCTAACAATAACCATGAACTGATTGCCAGGAGACACCTGCCTGGTTCACTAATGTCCTTCAGGGAAGGAAACTACTATCCTTACCTGGTCGAGCCTACATGTGACTCCAGACCCACAACAATGTGATTGCCTCTCAACTGCCCTTTGGGCATTTAGGGTAAGGCAATAAATGCTGGTCTAGCCAGTGACATGCAAATCCTGTGAACGAATAAAAGAAGGTTTATCTTCCAGCAAGATGGCAGTGGAGTAGGACCTCTGAGCTGAGACCCTACCACTGTGCCTGCTTTTCTTTTACTTGTTTTTCTCTCTTTCCGTATTTTTATTTCTGTTTTATTTTATTTTAGTACCTTTTGGTGAGGAGCTTGGTGAGTGGCAGTGAGTGACCCCAGCAGCGAGGACTCGTGGATTCCCGGCAACTCTGGCATCGATGAGGCCACCCTAGTGCTGACTCATGGCTACTGCGGCAGAGGTGAGTGTGGGCCCAGTACACGACCCTGTGGCATCAGCAGCCATTGGCGGAGTGGCCCTGAAATGGGTGACTGGTGGCATCTGCATTAGCAAGACCCAGCAAGGACTTAGAATGGTGAGGGCAGTCGGTGGAGTGAGATAGTGCTGAAGTGCATCAACTTCCATTGTAGTGGCAACACGGCGAAGGAGACACAGCCTGGCCACCAGGCGCATGTCCCCTAATGAACCACTCAATAAGAAGGACTGCAAATGTGAACACTTTTTCTTTATTTCTTTCTGTTTCTGCCTTTGTATTCCACACTTCAGGCTTATTTTTCTGAAGAGTGACGATTTTTCACTGTTTATGTAACAATAAATAAATGAAATCAAATCAAATATATATCTCTATATAGCAATCTTCCAAGCATTGATTAGCTCATCACATTTAACTCTTTGTGGGCGGCACGGTGGCAGCACTGTTGCCTCACAGCGCCAGAGACCCGGGTTCATATCCCGCCTCAGGCGACTGACTGTGTGGAGTTTGCACATTCTCCCCGTGTCTGCGTGGGTTTCCTCCGGGTGTTCCGGTTTCCTCCCACAGTGCAAAAATGTGCAGGTTAGGTGGATTGGCCATGCTAAGTTGCCCGTAGTGTTAGGTGAAGGGGTAAATGTAGGGGAATGGGTCTGGGTGGGTTACGCTTCAGCGGGTCGGTGTGGACTTGTTGGGCCGAAGGGCCTGTTTCCACACTGTAAGTAATCTAATCTAATCTAATCTTCTATTCATACTCTGGCTTGGTTTCCTGTCAGCCATTATATCCTTCACCATCTGGCACAGTGGCTCAGTTGGTTAGTATTACTGCTTCACCGCACCAGGGACCCAGGTTTGATTCCAGCCTTGGGCAACTGTCTCCGTTTCTGCTAGGATGCTCCAGTTTCCTCCCATAATCCAAAGATGTGCAAGTTAGGTGGATTGGCCATGCTAAATTGCCCACCGTGCTCTGGGATGTGTGGCTTATGTGGATTAGCCATGGGTGTCACAGAATTTTAGGTCTTGGTGGGATGCTCTTTGAAGGGGCTGGTGTGGACTTGCTGGGGCAAATGACCAGCTCCCACACGGTAGGGATTCTACGATTCAGCCAGCCCTAGCCTGTTACAGTCTTTGATGTCTCCCTTTCAGCTGTGAACCTCCATCACTGGGTGACATTTAAAGCAATGGCAAGCGTCACTAATTTCTCTGTACCAAGGAGCTGGATAAAAGTGAATTGCTGATTGACAAAGCTGTGGGGTACCAGTGCTTGTGTGAGCTGTCACTGAATTGAGAGACAGAAAAAACTACAGATGCTGGAATCCAAAGTAGACAAGCAGTAGGCTGGGAAAACACAGCAAGCCAGGCAGCATCAAGAGGTGAAGTCAACGTTTTGGGTATAACACTTCTTCTGGAATCAGCTAAACCTTCCTAAAGAAAGGTTATACCCAAAATGTTGACTTCTCCACCTCCTGATGCTGCCTGGCTTGCTGTGTTCTCTGCTTGTCTACTGTAGCTGAATTGAGAGCGCCTTTTCTTCTGAGACATAAAGTTGGGAGACAGTTGAAGGTGCTATCTTTTTCAGTCAGATGTCAGTATACGTGTCTGCCTTCACACGTGGACACAAAAATTCCTGCTGACACTTTTCTCAACAAAGAGTCGAGGATTTTACCCCATTATTCCAGACTCAGCCCCCAACTAAAGCCACAGAACCAAATTGAATGGCCATTATCATATTTCTATTGTGGGAGCTCAATGTGTGCAATTTGCCTGCTGCCTTTACAACATCATAGCAAGGAGTATGCAAAAAAAACCTACTTCACTTTTGTTAAAGGTCTTTGAAACAAACAAGCCGAACGGCGGATGTAGAAACAAAAACAGAAGCTGCTGGAAAAGCTCAGCAGGTCTGGCAGCATCTGTGGAGAGAAATTACAGTTAACATTTTGGGCCACTTGATCTGGAGCAGCACTGTGTCTCATCAGTTGGCACTACTGCCTCCCAGCACCAAGGACCTGGGTTTAATTCCAGCCTCAGGTGACTATGTGTGTAGTGTGTACACATTCTCCCTGTGTCTGTGTGAGTTTCCTCTGGGTGTTCCAGTTTCCTCTCACAGTCTAAAGGTGTACAAGTTAGGTGGATTATCCATGCTGCAATACCCATACGATTCTGCCTTATTTTCTAAATGGGAAGAAGATTCAGAAGTCTAAAGTGCAAAGAGACTTGGGAGTTCTAGTCTAAGATTCTTTCTAGGTAAACTTGCAGGTAGAGTCAGTAGTTAGGAAAGCAAATGCAATGATGGTTTTTCTTTTGAGAGGTCTTGAATATAAAAGCAGGAATGTACTTCTGAGGTTCTACAAGGCTCTGGTCAGGCCACATTTGGAGTATTGTGCACAGTTTTGGGCACCATATCTCAGGAAGGATGTACTGTGCCTGAAACGTGTTCAGAGGAGGTTCACGAGAATGGTCCCAGGAATGAACAGCTTAACATACGAGGGATGTTTGAGGACGCTAGATTTATGCTCGGTAGGGTTTAGAAGGATGAGAGAGGACCTAATTGAAACTTAGGGAATACTGAATGGTATGGTCAGAGTGAATGTTAGGAAGATGCTTCCATTAGTAGGAGAAACTAGGACCCAAGG
The DNA here is from genome assembly GCF_004010195.1 of Chiloscyllium plagiosum. Classification (NCBI taxonomy): domain Eukaryota; kingdom Metazoa; phylum Chordata; class Chondrichthyes; order Orectolobiformes; family Hemiscylliidae; genus Chiloscyllium; species Chiloscyllium plagiosum. The sequence continues at coordinate 47,159,105 of NC_057732.1, read as the reverse complement.
GCACAGCCTGAGAGTAGAGGGGAGACCTTTTAGAATGGAGATAAAGGCAAACCTCTTCAGCCAAAGAGTGGTGAATCTATGGAATTCATTGTTACAAAAGACTGTAGAGGCCAGGTCATTAAAGCAGAGATAGATAGGTTCTTGATTGTCAAGGGATCAAGGGGAACAGGGAGGAAGCGGGAGAGGGTTGAGCAACTTATCAGCCATGATTGAATGATGGAGCAGACTTGAAGGGCTGAATGGCCTAATTTCTGCTCCTATGTTTTATGGTCTTATGAATGGGCAGGCTAGGTGGATGAGCCAAGGCAAATATAGGGTAGAGGGATGGGTCTGGGTAGGATTCTCTTCAAAGTGTTGTTGTGGACTAGTTGGGCTAAATGGTCTGTTTGCACACTGTTGGGATACTAGGACCTGAAACGTTAACTTTGATTTCCCTGCACAAATGCTGCCAGACCTGCAGATCTCTTCCAGCCATTTCTGTGGTGGTAAAAGACTTTGGCTCACTGATTAAAAAATAAATACTATTCCTTCATTGTCTGAGTCTACCAATGATTGTCTTATGAATGCTTGAAGGTTTATTGAGCAGGAGTGGTCATCAGGAGACTCAGAAGAAAAGAATGGCAAGGGTATTGGTGGGCTGGGATATGAGAAGGTTATAAGTTTGAATGTTCCCATTCCAGCAAACACATTAATTTCTTTGGTTTTATTCAGAGTCAGTTCAATACCCACCACAGCTTAGGTTACCATAAAGGGCTCTCCTTCTCAACCTCTCCCTTAGAGTGAAGCCTGATGATCCTCAGGTTAAATCAGTCATCTCTCTGTCTGTCTGTCTGTCTGTCTATCTGTCTCCAATGAGATGACAGTCCTTGGTCCTCTGGAAGTATTGTGACTTTACCTTTATTATCCAATGCAGAAACTCAGCAGGGGTCAGGCAGCATCTGTGGAGAGAAAGCAGAATTACACGTTCTGAAGAAGGATCATTGGACCCAAAACGTTGATTCTGTTTTCCCTTCACAAATGCTGCCAGACTTGTCAGGTTTCTCCAGCAATTTCTGTTTCTGTTTTAGATTTCCAGTTCAGCAATTTTTTTTTCACCTTTCAACATTGGATTACCTTTCTGTAATGAGATAACAGCATGGACATAGCTGTCAATTTATCCACAGTTTTCATTATACGTACTCTGTGTCTGATTGTTCATGCTGAGAGATGTGTGTTGCAATTTCCAAGGGTTTGTGTGGTGCAGTGATAATGTTGCTACCTCTGACCCAGGAGGCTTGGGTTCAAGTTCCACCTGGTCTAGAGATGTCCGGTAACATCTCTGAACAGATTGGTCAGAAAGTGCTCCTTCTTGCATTAATATAGCACCAGGGCAACACAAGTACCACTGCAAGTTGTTTCAGGGTGATTCAGTGGTTAGCACTGCTGCCTTACAGCACGAGGGACCCAGGTTCGATTCCAGCTTTGGGCAACTGTCTGTGTGGAGTTTGCACATTCTCCCTGTGTCTGCGTGGGGTTCCTCTTGGTGCTCCGATTTCCTTCCACAGTCTAAAGATGTGCAGGTCAGGTGAATTGGCCATGCTAAATTGCCCGTAGTGTTAGGTGCATTAATCAGCGGGAAATGGGTCTGGGTGGGTTACTCTTCGGAGGGTCAGTGTGGGCTTGTTGGGCCGAAGGGCCTGTTTGCCACTGAAGGGGAATCTAATATAAGCACAGTAAGAATCTATGAGGAGAAAGTGAGGTCTGCAGATGCTGGAGATCAGAGCTGGAAATGTATTGCTGGAAAAGCGCAGCAGGTCAGACAGCATCCAGGGAACAGGAGAATCGACGTTTCGGGCCCTCCTGAAGAAGGGCTTATGCCCGAAACGTCGATTCTCCTGTTCCCTGGATGCTGTCTGACCTGCTGCGCTTTTCCAGCAACACATTTCCAACAGTAAGAATCTAGGCTACTTTGGCATTGTGAAAGACTGGGTTAAAATTTCAGGTGACCTCCTTCTGTTCCCAGAGGGAAATTTACTTGAAATGTTGTTTTACAGCTGCAGCGTAAAACCGAGTGTCCTTCCAGCATCCTGGTTTTTGCATTTTAAGTTTCTATCAAAATATTGAATATTAAAAAAGCCCAGATGGAGCAATTCAGAAAGAATTCACCTTCTGCTGATATACAGGCTAACATTCTTCCCTTTACAAACACTGCCAAAAGAACCAAATTACATGATCATTCATCTCAGAAGTGAGTGGCTGGATCTTTCTGGATGAAGAATAGTTACAAGGTGCTGCTGAAAACTGATAAGCAGTAGAAATTGATGTTTTCTTCCATGCAAAAAATGTCCATAGACGAGCGTAATCGGCCTGTTTTTAGGCTGGTGATCTGAATAATAACCTGTTGCTCTCTTAGCTCAAGGTAATTAAGGAAGGCAAAATGGAAGAGGTAGAGGAGAAAAGCTCTTGCACATTCATAAAAGAGACAATGCTTTGTCAGTTTGAGTATGCACAGGGTGTCAGGCTGCAAAGCTGTGTAGCAACATCTCCAAATAGACTGATAAGAAAATATATGCAATTCTTATGAGAAAGAGCAGCATGTGACCTATGATACTTGAACATGTGCCTCAATAATAGTAACAAATAGAGGAATGAGTAACCTGAGGCCTATGGTGATGTGGCTGCACTGAACATGGGTATACATTATAACTGTGGGTTAGGCAGACTCTGTGGTCATTGGTTTTTGGGTACCGTGTTGTGTGAAAATTGGCTGCTGCTATTCTTTACATTACAACCATGTTGGCTTAGTCCTCTGTGAAGCATGTCTTGGTGCACCCAGAGATTGTAAAAGGGTTGACATAAATACAAGTCCTTTGGCCTACTTCAATGAAGGGCTGAGCAATCGCTGATTCCAAAACTTTGCAACAAATTTGGAACTTCCGACACAGCGCTGTGTGAGCTGTGCACTGTTGTGTGCTGCAGACAGTGAATCATTGTCTGGAGTGTCAGATCAGGACCAACTTATGTCACTAGTTTGAGGAGACTAATGAGACTGCGTTTCCCACTCACGTCAAGGAGCAATGCTTAGCTCCTTCAGTGTGCTAAATAGGGTCATAATTTTGGAAGTTGCGGTATGACAGTGCAAGCTTTATGAATGCTGTGCAGTTCAAAACAAAAAGTAAAAACGGTCAGTTATGGTAGCTTTTTAAGTAAAAATAATTGGCTTGCTACCCATCAGAATGAACAGGAGACTGATTGCTGAAGAATGCACTGGAATTCAGAAATTCTGAGACACTGCTGTGGATGACAGAATTGCTTGGGGGTCCTGATAGAGCAAATATCAACATGAAGTAATTTAACTGACGGCTTGCGTCACAGGAGAAAAAAAAATTATGTGCATTATTCATGCACCCATAACAATAAAAATGTAACTAACCCAGAAAGAGGCCACCCAGCCCAACCTGCCTGTACTAACAAAAAAAAAACTAATGGTCAACTCTAATTCATTCAGCTAATCCCAGTTCCTGGCTCATAGCCTTGCAGGTTATAGTACATCAGTTGCAGATTCAGGTAAATCAATCAAGATTCTCTCTCCTCACTAATTAAACCAGGCAGTGAATTCCAGCTAGCCATGACCCTCTGGGTCAAAGCACTTTTCCTCATGTCCCCTTTAATCCTTCGACCAGTCACCTTAAACCTGTGCCCTCTGACAAGGGTGGCACAGAGCACGGTGGTCAGCACAGCTGCCTCATTACACCTGGGATCCAGGTTTGATTCCACCCTTGGATGACTGTCTGTGTGGAGTTTGCATGTCCTCCCTGTGTCTGCGTGGGTTTCCTCACACAGTCCAAAGATGTGCAGGTTAGGCTGGATTGGCCATGCTGAATTGTCCATAGTGTCCAGGGGCTTGTAGGCTAGGTGGGTTAGCCATGGGAAATGTGGACTTATGGGGTTAGGGTGGGGGCCTAGGTCTGTGTTACAACACAAGGTAACCCCACCAAGCTAATTTAAACCAGCAACACAGAAAAGATTTACTCCATGCGGTAATCTTTGAAAATTTGAGAGGCAAAGAACTATCCCAAAAGTCACTATTTAAAGTAAAGACTAACAACTTTATTTTTAAACTCTAACAGAAAATAATTAATTAACAATTATTCACAACTCCTTTCGCTAACCTTTCTTTTACTTTCCCCTCTGCAACACGAGTCTGATAAAACCCCTGATTAAGATTTACAGAAAAAAATCAAACTTCACAACCAGCCAGCTGTCGAATCTTCTCTTTGTATCTTCCTCTGTCTTCTTTTCTTCTTCTTAGGGTTTCTGTTTCATAGGTCATTGATAGATAAAGGTACCTTTAAGAGAGCTATTCTACGGGCAGTCTGCAAATGTTAGTGGCTTGGTAGTTCTTCTCTGAATGCTCAATTTTCCCCTGTCTTATACCCCAAAGCATCAGATTGTTTCATTGGTCTTAATATTGTCAAAATATCAAATTCAAAGTTGATTAGAGTTTGGTATCTTGGGGCATAATTTAAACTAATTGGCTGAATTTGAATTTGGTTTTGTCTCATAGCAACCTAGCCAGTGCCAGCTGTTCTGTCCAAGCATTACAGTGTTACCTTTTTCCGGACTCTCTGTGCCTCTCTAAGTCTAGCTTTCAATTCTCATAAAGATGCAGTACCCCATACTTTCACAACAGTCTGAATAGGATGCTCTTCAGAGGGTTGACATAGACTCAATGGGGCTAAATGATCTCTTTCTGCACTGTAGGGATTCTATAATCACTAATTCTTCATGAGGGGAAACGTGCTCTCTCTGTCCATTCAATTCAAGGCCCTTGTTATTTTTCACTTCTTGATTAAGTAACCTCTCAGCCTCCTCTGTTCTAATTAAAATAGCCTCAGCCCATCTAATCCTTCCTAATAACCGTAATTTTCAAGCCTCAGAAATGTCCTTGTAAATTTTCTCTTTACTATCTCAACACCAACAATATGCTTCCTGTAATACATGAAACATACACAAAATTCCAACAGTTGCCTGACCAGTGTTGGATGTGATTACATCTCTAATTTTATGAATCAAACATTTTATACAGTTATGTTAACACCTTCTCGATCTGCCCTGCTACCATTTCCAAGCAAGTGAGTGGAACATGAGCATGTAAGTGAGTGAACAATTGTATGAGTGAACGCGTGAATGTGAGTGTGAGTGAATGAATACGTGCGTGAGTGAGTGAGTGAATTGTTGAATGCTTATCACATATTTCTTGATTGTAAATTTCTGTCTGTTGTTCTGTTTGTGTATTTACCTTTACGTTCATCTCTCATTTTCTCTCGATGGGCAAAGTTTTCATCCCCCAAAAGAGGCAAGAGAATTGGTGGGAAGCAGAAATAATTGGATGAATTGGCCCCAGAGAGATGTTCACCTAACATCCCCGCAATCCCACCCCACTCCCCAACCACATCACCAATTCAGTTCTGGATGAGTAGGTCCATTCAAGATTTACTTGACTAGCCACCAAGTGAGTCCCTTCAGTGGTCAATTAACAGACACTTAAGAAGCTCAGCTCGATACCTCCCTGACTGCCTGAAAATGCTAACTGGGTAATCAGCTGGCCCCAGGAGGGCACCGTTCAATTGTCCCAAATGTGGGGCTAGTTAGAGGCAAGGATGAGAGTGACAAGAGGGTTATCACAGAAAGCCACTGTCTCCATAGTCCCTGTCGCTCCCCACCTCTCCTCCAACCCCTAATCTGTAAGAAGCAAAAGAAGGAAACTTACTTTAATGCCATAGTAACCCCTGAAGAGATGGTCTCAAACAATGGTCTTTAGGAAGCAACAATCTCTCAGAAGTCAAGACTCTCCTGTTGAGGTATGCAATAGGCCACACACTCACCAGACAGCTCTTAACAATTGATCGAATTTTCTCTGCGGTAGGGATACCGAGTTAGTGACTCTTAACTCTCCTGGCTCCTACACTTCGTCTCAAAGAGAGGAAATTGAACCACTTGTGTCTGTCTGTTGTCTCTGACAATCTGTGCATGTGCGGTTCTCTGTGCATTTCTATGTGTCTTGCTTTCTGTCTTGCCCTCTCTCAGAAGCGTATCCTCTTTAGTGAGATAATGTTCTTGTCGGTGCTCCTACTTCTTAAGACTGTAGCTGAATTCTGGTGGACTTGGGATGAAGCAATCTCCTCAATTACTGCTCACCGCTGAAATGTTGTTGAGCTACCCTGGCTCTTTTGAAATTATAACCCTTGTCGACAATTTATTTGAATCAATTTTGCTCATTCCCTACTTCATGTTGAGAAGGTCAGTTTGCCCAAGGTGAACAACTGCAGGCATTTGGACTATTCTCATGAATTAGATCCTTGTTACCAGAATCACATCGATCTCTTGCTGTTATATCATCTAATTCCCCAATTGTGTCATTATTCACTCCCACTCATACAGCTGGAAGCTAGAAAAGTTGGCTTAGAGCTGGTTAAATTAATATAAGGGGCCCCAAAACTGTTCACAGTATCCCCCACCACACCAGCTGTTGGTTCCATCTGAGCAGCCACTGAATGCCTTTGAATGAGGGACGTTGCCCCACGTCCTGGAAGCAGCAGGCAATATTGTGCAAAGTTTACATTCTCCCCACATGGTGCACACCCATCCCACCACCACCACCATCCCCCTGCCTTCCCCAAGACCTGCCATTAGGTAGAGGATAATCAAATTGACAATTAGGGTGGAACACTGCAGAGGTCACCTGGGCAAAGACACTGGCAGGAGAGATGGTGAGGGCTCCGCGCCACCACTTTGTGAGAAAACCCGCCATGTTTTGCTCCACTCAGGGCAACTAGATGGGCCTTTCGCCACATAATTGCCCCGGAATGTGGGGAAATGTATTATGGGTAGTTTTGGGCTCCATATCTCAGGAAGGATATATTTGCCCTGGAGCGTGTCCCCAGAAGGTTCACAAGAATGGTCCCAGGAATGACAAGCTTAACATATGAGGAACATTTGAGGACTCTGCGTCTATACTCCATGGAGTTTAGAAAGATGAGGGAGGATCTAATTAAAACTTACTGAATACTGAATGGTCTGCACAGAGTGGATGTTGGGAAGTTGTTTCCATTGGTAGGACACACTAGGACGCGAGAGCATAGCCTTAGAGGAAAGGGAAAACCTTTTAGAATGGAGATAAGGAGAAACTTCTTCAGCCAGAGAGTGGGGAATCTATGGACTTCATTGCCATAGAAGGCTGTAGAGGCCAGGTCACTGAGGATATTTAAGAGTGAGAGAGATAGCTCCTGAGTATCAAGAGGATACTCAACAATGGGGAGAAAGAGGGAGAATGGGATTGTGCAATTTATAATCCATTATTGAATAGTGGAGCAGATTCAATGGGCTGAATGGCCTAATATTTGCTCCTATGAATTATGTTCTTATGGAGTTCGACTTGCCCAGACCTGCTAGCCAATTGGAGGCTGACAGCATTATCAAACAGCGGGGGAAAGATGGTAGCTGTTCCTGATTTGACAGCCACCTGAGGCTTAGCATCGTCTCGGATCCCAAGCCAGGCATGAGAAAGTGAAAGAGGCAGATTATGGGTGAGTGTTGTGGGAAGGTGCTGATTCAGTGCAGCCGCTTCTGATAAGACTATAAGGTATAGGAGCAGAATTAGGCCATTCAGCCCATTGAATCTGCTCCACATTCAATCATGGCTGATATGTTTCTCAACCCTATTCTTCTGCCTTCTTCCCATAAACTTTGATTCCCCCAACTAATCATGAATCTATCTATCTCTGTCTTCAATACACCCTGTGATTTGGCTTCCACAGCCTTCTTTGACAATAACTTTCACAGATTCACCATCCTCTGGCTGAAGAAATTCCTCCTCATCTCAGTTACAGAGCCATAGAGTCATGGAGATGTGCAGCATGGAAACAGGCCCTTCGGTCAACTCATCCATGCCGACCAGATATCCTAAACTAGTCCCATTTGCCAGCACTTGGCCCATATCCCTCTAAACTCTTCCTATTCATATACCCATCCAGAAGCCTTTTAGATCTTGTATCTTTACCAGCCTCCACCATTTACTCTGGAAGCTCATCCCATACATGCACTACCCTTTGCGTGAAAAAGTTGGCAATTATGTCCTTTTTAAATTTTTCACCCTTCACCCTAAAGCTATGGCCTCTAGTCCATATAGATCACATCCACCGCTCTGCCTCATCAATCCTCTTCTTCAAAAATCTCAATCAAGTTTGTGAGACATGATTTCCCATGCACAAAGCTGTGTTGACTATCCTTAATCGGTCCTTGCCATTCCAAATACTTGGACATCGTGTCCCTCATCAGGAATGAGGCTTATGGGCCGGGGGTCTGAAAAATAACTGGGAGTGGAGTGGAGCTGGGAATGTGATAGGTAGATGAGGGTGGGGGTGAAAGTGATAGGTTGGAGATGAGGTTGGAGCAGATAGGGAGGAAGGAAGATGGACAGGTCAAATCTCTTGGCCCACAAGACTCATTCCTGATGAAGGGTTTATGCCTGAAACATAGACTCTCCTGTTCCTTGGATGCTGCCTGACCTGCTGTGCTTTTCCAGCACGACACTCTCGGCTCTGATCTCCAGCATCTGCAGTCCTCACTTTGTCCATGTAAATCCCATTCTGCAGGATTCCCACCAACGTCAGGCTCACTGGTGTATAGTTCCCTGGCTTGTCCTTACCACCTTTCTTAAACAGTGGCACCATGTTGGCCAACCTCCAGTCATCCAGCACCTCACCCATGACATTCGATGATACAAATATCTCAGCAAGAGGCCCAGCAATCACTTCTCTAGCTTCCCACAGAATTCTAGGGTACACCTGAACAGGTCCTGGGGATTTATCCACCTTTATGCAGTTTAAGACTTCCACCACTTCCTCTGTGATGTGGACATTTTTCATGATGTCACCATCTGTTTCCTCACATTCTATAACTTCCATGTCCTTTTCCACAGTAAACACTGATGCAAAATATTCATTTAGTATCTCCCCCATCTCCTGTGGTTCCACACATTGGCTGCCTTGCTGATCTTTGACAGGTCCTATTTGCTCCCTCGTTACCCTTTTGTCCTAAATGTATTTATAGAATCCCTTTGGATTTTCCTTAACCTTATTTGCCAAAGCTATCTCATGTCCCCTTTTTGCTCTCCTGATTTCCCTATACTTCTACCACATTTATACTCTTCTAAAGAATCACTCTATCTCTGCTGTCTATACCTGACATATGCTTCCTTCTTTTCCTTAACCAAAACCTCAATTCCTCGAGTCACTCAGCATTCCCTGCATCTACCAGCCTTTCTTTTCACCCTAACAGGAATATACTGTCTCTGGATTCTTGTTATCTCATTTTTGAAGGCTTTCCAAAGGGTCATCCTTTATTCTGAGGCTGCGTCCTTAGGTCCTAGTTTCTCCTACTAGTGGAAACATCTCCTCCATGTCTGCTCTATCAAGGTGTCTCAGTATTCTGTAAGTTTCCATAAGATCCCCCTGTCATCCTTCTGAACTCCATTGAGTACAGACCAAGTCCTCATATATCAATCATGATTTGGAGATGCCGGTGTTGGACTGGGGTGTACAAAGTTAATAATCACACAACACCAGGTTATAGTCCAACTGGTTTAATTGGAAGCACACTAGCTTTCGGAGCGACGCTCCTTCATCAGGTGATTGTCAGGCACAATCACCTGATGAAGGAGCGTCGCTCCGAAAGCTAGTGTCCTTCCAATTATACCTGTTGGACTATAACCTGGTATTGTGTGATTTTTAACCTCATATATCAAGACCTTCATACCCAGAATCGTTCTTGTAAAGCCCCTATGGACCCCCTCCAGTGTCGGCACCTCCTCTGTTAGATACGGGGCCCAAAACCGCTCACAATATCCTCCACCACATCAGATGTTGGCTCAATCTGGGCAGAAGTTGTGTGCCTTTGAATGAGGGATGCTCACCCAACTCCTGGAAGCCGCAGGCAATGGTGCACAAGTTTGTGTTCTCCCCACATGGTGAGCACCCACCCCAACCCGTGCCCCCTCAAAGACTCACCATTGTATTGATACAAGCGATTGGCTGCATGAGGTCTTTTAATGGGGTCCTGATTGACAGGGTTGGGGGTGAAGACTGCCCGTAACCCATCTGCCTTCATCTTAATAGGAATGAGTAAAGACTGAGGTGGAATCTGCACTGCTGCCCTTCTGCAGACAACCCAGTGTAGAGCACAAGGTTCTGTCCATGGAGTGGGAGCAAGTTCAAGAGAAAACAGCATCTTCAGTAGATAAGGTGAGAGGAGTGGAAATGGAGCATATATACACCGCAATATGGCCTTGTATATTCCAGTACAGTACAGGGGCAAGAAAGTGAAATAGTTTACATGGGTCAAATGGAATGCTATTCAGTGATTCTTTTGTGGTAATAGAGATTTCTTCCTTTTGTTTCTTGAAACCAAATTTCTCAAGCAGCTGCCATGACGGAATTTACTTGAGACTAACACAGCTTGAATGAACTCTTATTATTATGCTCCCATGATACCTCTTTTGTTTTAACAGTCCAGTAACCACTGAATTATATTCCTGCTGATTGCAAGTCAATTGATTAAACCACAATAAAGTGTCAAAGGCTTTACGTTTCTGATTTATTGAGTGGCTTAAATGAATACTTATTTTTTGAGAAACATAAAATAATTTGATGATGATTAGAGCTGTCTTGTCTCATGTAGACTGTAATTAATTGACGTTTGATGCTACTGAACTCACAAACTGCGGCTCAGTTATTCTGAAATAGATGAAAAATGATACTAAAAGCTCTTGGCTTTTACTTAATTCCAGTGATTCAATATTTGCAAACTCAAAAGGCACAATTGGTTCAGAGTTTCCTCTGACATCAGTGTTTCGGAATGGCACCACCATTAAATCCGCAATGAGAAAAGACCATTGAGCCCATTAGCCAGGATGCGATGTTGTGCCATTCTGCATATGCATAGGTAGAACAGTGGGCTATCAATCAGGACCTTAGCTACAAGTAGTGACAGATGTGCAGTTGTGAGTTTACCTTTAATATCAAAGTATATGTGTATTGTCATCTGTCAGGTGTTTGACTGTGGCTGTGGAAACTAATGGCAGCCCAGCATGGCATTTCGAAGATGAGTTGCCTGGTATTGTTTGGGACTGCCCTGGCTCTCTCTCCTATCTTTTGTCCTTTGTTGTCAGTAGGCAGTGAGGTGGGATGGTGAGTGTGGGAGGAACCTTATAATTAAATCAAGGCCATTCAAAGAGTGATAGGAGGAAATGCGTCTTCACATGGAAGACTGTGGAAGTCTGGAATTTTCTTCCTGAAAATACTGCTCAGGTGGGCGGCAATTGAAAATTGCTAAATTGCACTTGATATATTTTCTTTTTGTGGTTGAATCGAGTTTTGCTTTTGATGATTACAGAACAAATTGCACGGAGTTGCAGTTAAGATACAGAGCTGTTAAATATGATTTTTCTCTTCATTCATGGAATGTGGGCATCACTATATTTTCTGCTTGTCTCTAATTGCATGTGTAGAGGAGGGGGTAGGCTGCCTTCTTGAATTATTGTAATCCATTTGGTGTAGGCATGAATGACAGAAGAGGTTCTCATGGATATGTTGCATCATTTGTACATACTTATCCTACTAGCTCCTTGTCGTTTAAAGTCTCTTCCACCAGATGGTGGGTAAGTGGAGCTGAGGCACAAAAAGATCAGCCATGATCTTATTGAATGTTGGAGCAGGCTCGATGGGCCAGACGGCCGACTCCTGCTCCTAGTTCTTATGTTCTTGTTTATAACTTTTACTGTTTGGACTCACCTGTGTGTGTGTGTGTGCGTTTCTTTTATTACACCATAATTACATTTGATTTGGGACCAAAGTAACCTTCTCACGACTGACCAATACAGGACACAAACAGGAGGATGGAAGAACACAGCAAGCCAGACAGCATCAGGAGGTAGAGACATCAATGTTTCGGGTTTAGCCCTTTTTCAGAAGGGAAGACAGTTTATTCTTTCACATAGTATTCTAAGCGTGGTCCTATCTAAGCGTGGTCAACCGGGAAATTGGTCAAATATTTGTAAAATAAAAAATGCTTAATAGGCTTCTCAAAACGAGCCAGGAGATTGGAACTAATTGGTTCACTCTTTCAAAGAGTTAGCAAGAAAAGAATTCATTGAATAGCCTCCTCTGTCGTGGGAAGCCTGCTCCTGCTACAAGATGGTCAGAATACGTTAAGGAGCTGAGCATCTGCAGAGGGAATGAAAACACAAGCTTTTCAGCAGCACGTCCCTCTGTCACATCTTTAAGTGACAGCTTCAAATTGACACTGTGGAAAGGCACTGCTTTGTTACTGGTCCAGATATCCTTCCACTTTCTGTGAACTTCACATCAGTGGTGCTCAAGTGCTTTGAGTTTGCTGTATATTCTGGGAAACGAGAGGCCATCTTACGACAGCACCATGCTGGGTACAATCACCGAATGAGAGAAATGGGATGTGCTAATGAAAGTGTTCTCTTTGCAGAAATAGGGCATCTCATGACATTTCCAGTCTCGATGTTTAATTTCCTCAGTCAAGCGAGACCTTGAAAATTAATGGAAATTGTAGATTTGACTGCAGCTTCCCCCTTATCGCCTTTGTGTGACTGATTTGGTGCTGCAGAGATATAAAAACATCCTCTGTCCTTATTTGGACAAAATTAAAAACCCTACCAAGATACAAGATATGATTGTGCACAAGACTGAGTTGTGAGCTTGGCATTCTTTACCAGGTTTTGTAAATCAGACTCTTTCTCTTCTCTGTGTGTAACGTGATGAAAAACTGTCAGACAATTGTTGAAGTAATTGATCAGCACCATTTTATTTTAGAATTGGAGTCCCTTTCAACGTTGTAGATAAGTTGGTAATAAACTTACCTCTGAATCAGGAAAGTTCTGAGTTCAAGTGCCCCAATGGGGCCTTAAGGCTTGCTTTGTTGGTCTTTTGAGTGAATTGTTAGGACTGATGCAATTTGGGTGAAAGAAAATCAGCCTGCATCATTATTTTGAAGAGTAGGGAAATTGTCCCTGGTGCCTGCACTGATACTTATCTGTCAGTCAACTTCACAAAAATAACACTCAAATACAGGCTATAATGCACGTTTCGTTAACGCAAATTCACTGCAACGCGATTGGGGACACTGTTTCTAAAGCACAAACGTTTAAAGTGTATTGGTTATAACACAATTCTGACACCATTAGTTTAAATGGTGCTGCTATTTCATGATATTCTTCAACACAGGATTGCACAGGAACAGAAGTAACGCATTTTAGCAGAACTGATTATAACAGCGAAGTACTGTGATGAAAAGCTGTCAGACAATTGTTGAAGCAATTGATCAGTACCATTTTATTTCAGCATTGGAATGGCTTTCACTGTTGTGGATTAGTTGGTAATAAATTTACCTCTGAATCGGGAAGGTTCTGAGTTCAAGTGCCCCCACTGGGGTCTTGAGGTTTGTGTTGTTGGAGCTGTGGGCTTTTGAATGAATTATTAGGATTGATGCAGGTACAGTCACAACATTTCAAAGACATTTAACAGCACATCAATAGGAAAGATTTAGCAGGATGTGGACCAAATGCAGACAAGTGGGACTTGTTTAGTTTGGGAAACTTGGTTGGCATGGATGAGTTGGACCAAAGGTTTTGTTTCTGTGCTGTGTGACTCTATGATTCTGCTTCATTTGATTGGTTTATTCTTGTGTATGTGTATCAGTGGGGTCATCACTGCTGTGGTCCTTGCTCATTATTTCCTACGCAGTGGCAGTGGTGGAACAATAACTATCAGCAATTACCTTATTTTGTAATGCTCCCACTCTCTCATTCAGGCACCTCCTATACTCATCCCTGGCCTCAAAGTACTCAGATAACCTTGAACACCCAAGCATTTACGCTGGGCAAGATTAAATTGATCAATACACATCTGGAGTCCGATTTAGGAACCTCTGTGCTGTCTAGTTAGGGTGGCTCAGTGTTTAGCATTGCTTCCTCACAGAGTCAGAGACTCAGGTTCGATTCCAGCATGTGTGTATGAATCATAGAATCACTACAGTGTGGAAACAGGCCCTTTGGCACAATAAGTCCACACCAACGCTTTGAAGAGTAACCCACCCAGACCCATTCCCCTACCCCTATTACTCTATACTTATCCTTGACTGATGCACCTAGGCCACATCCCTGAGGAGAAAGTGAGGTCTGCAGATGCTGGAGATCAGAGATGGAAATAACGCTTTGAAGAGTAACCCACCCAGACCCATTCCCCTACCCCTATTACTCTATACTTATCCTTGACTGATGCACCTAGCCTACACATCCCTGAACTCTATAAGCAATTTAACGTGGACAATTCATCTGGCCTACACATCTTTGGACTGTGGGAGGAAACCAGAGCACACGGAGGAAATCCGCACAGGGAGAACATGCAAACTCATCCGTGCTAACCACGTTTCCCAAACTAAACTAAACTGTCACCTGAGGCTGGAATCGAGCCCTGACTACTGGTGCTGTGAGGCAGCAGTGCTAACCACTGAGCCACCTTGTGACAACAAATGAATGGGTGAAGCTGATGCAATTTCAACATTAACATTTTCGGAACCAACACCTATCGAACAGTTATCCAACTCCCTTTTTCACTTTAGTCACACTGATCAAACTTTTCAATGTTGCCAGCACCTTCAGCAAATCTCCTTACTCCGAGGAGAGCAATCCCGGATATTTCAGTTTCTCCACTGACTGAATTCGCACGTCCAGGGCGCCATTCTAGTAAATCTTTTTCATAAACACTTGAAGGCCTCCCTAAGCAAACTGCCCAAAATGTGTCAGGAAGGGCATAAAGGTTCCCTGCCTATGTCAGAGCTCCAGCATCCCATTCCCCAGGAACAGAGTGATGCAGGACCAGCTAGGATTTGATTTCAACTTCATTACAGCCTTCCACATGCTGCAGAGTACCACATGGATCGCTGCAACTATTATTGGCTCAAACTGGTTGGGTGTCAATGTTGAGAGATTACAATCCATTAATTTATAAATCATTATGACCAATCTTGCATGACGTATAGGAACAATAGCAGCATTGGAGGCATAGTGGTAAAGTGTTAATGTCACTGAGCCCTAGGCTGATGTTCTGGGGTGGGGGGCTCACATCCCATCATGTCAGGTGGTGAATTCAATTAAAAAATCTGGAATTAAAAACTAGCTTAATGGCAACTGTACATCAATTGTTGTAAAAACCTGTTTGGTTCACTAATGTCCTGTAAAGAAGGAAGTCTGTTGTCCTTACCAGATCTAGCCTACATGTGACTCCAGGCCCACGGCTTACACTGAAATGGACCAAAAAGTCAGTCAGTCAGTTAAAGGGTAACTGGGCAACCAATACCAACCTTCCCATATTTCAGATGAGAATAAAAGAATACCATAAGCATCTCTCCCCCAGAGCATCCGGTTCTGGATTCAATTGAATTTCTCATCTAATGACTACCTCTCGCATTGTTTAATTGTGGAGCGACTTTACTAGAACGCAATGCAGCATTTTGGGAGGATGTTGAAATTCTGTTGTGTATTAATGAATATGGTCCTTTAACCCTCTTCAGAACCAAGTATCTTTTACAGTTTTCAAAATGTGCATGTCACCTGTTACATAAAATATTCAGAAAAATATGTACAGCGAATGAATTTTTAATGCAGAAGTGTATTATGGAATAGAATTAGGAAAATGTTTTCAAACTCTCAGCATTTTATAATTCATATTATTCTCTGAACACACTGCAGTGTTTCACTGAAGAATTTCACCTGCTAAAAACTATTTTGGTGGGGGATTTTATTCTGCTGGGATTATTGTTGAAGTGTGTGCTTCTCTTTATAGAGCTGCTAATAAAAGAGCCCCAAAGAGGCTGCAAGTCGTAGAAATCAGGTATTTTATTCTTTGTGTTCTCCTTTTCCTGTACAATTAGTTCTGATCTGGTAATGTATTTATGCAAAGGATATATATACCTCATCCTGAACCACCAATTGGACAAGGTGTGCCCTACCTAAAACATTCATAAAGCAAGAAAACGAGATTTATCAGGATGGACGAGATTTATCAGGATGGACGAGATTTACCAGGATGTTGCCTGGGTTGGAGAGTTTTAGTTCTGAAGAGAGATTGGACAAACTTGGCTTGTTTTCCTTGGAACAGCGGAGATTTAGGTAGGGTGAGCAGGAAAGAACTTTTCAGTTTGGTAGAGAGATCTATGACCAGGGGAATAGATTGAAGGTAACGGGCAGGAAGTGTAGAAGACATGTGAAGAAAAACCTTTTCATCTAGAGGGCGGTGAGAATCTGCATGTGAGTTTGGTAGAGGCAGAAAGCCTCGTAACGTTTATGAAGCATTTGGCTGTACGTTTATGATGGGTTATAGGCTAAGTGTTGGGCAATGGGATTAGAATTGTAAGATGCTTGTTTTTGACTGGCACAGACTCAATGGGCTGAAGGACCTTCTTCTGAGCTGTAGATCTCTATATCTGGATGGCTCTAAATCCAGTAATCTGGACATCAATGTGTTTCCAAATCATTATGCCAGAAAGAAGGACTTGCTTTGTATGCAAACACAGGAGACCCACAATGCTCAGAAAGATCGCACAACCAGCAGTAACTCAGTGATTTCTTGGTAATATTTGCTGAACTGGAAGATTACAGCTGAAATCTCTATGCCAAAACCCACTGAGCTTTTTAATCCTGGAGTCTTTATCAAACACCTGAGCTGCCCTCGTAAGAGCCACTAAATCAAAATCCCTCTTGCCTCCTCCCCCTCTTTTACGGGCAGTGCTCCTGAATGTAGATTTTGGATTTACTGCTCATGCTGTTGTGAGGCTTCAATCCATAACCTCCTGACCTAGAGGCAGCAGCGCTACCAACAGAGGCTGACCGTTATTTGAGTCTTAAAGTATAGCCTTGCTGAAGCATTGTTGGCTTCATTTGATAAAGCCTGATTTCTGAAATGGATTGTGTGACCATTAAAATCTGGAAGTGCTTTGCCACAATTGTTATTGTAAAGAGTCTGTCAACATTATGAAGGGCATACATAAGATGGAAGCAATGATGTTGTTTCCATTGACGGGTGAAGCTTGTTGCTGCTCCTGAGATGTCCTCCAGCACTGTTCATTGATCCCATGGCTTGATGATAATGGTACGAGTTGGGGTTTATTGCCAGGCCATGAGGTTGCAAATTGTGTTGCATTGTGATTCTGCTGTGCCGTTGATGGTGCACATTGCATCTTAAATGCCCAGCCTTGAGTTGCTAGATCTGTTTGAAGTCTGTCCCATTTAGCATGGCAATAATACCATGCAACACATAATTTGCATGTGTGCCAAGTTCAACCCCCTTCACAATTATTATACAGTCCAGCGTTTCAAATACCATAGTCCACATCTGACCCACCTTTTGAATCCTCATATTTTTGCCATTCAGGCTCCTGGGAGTGATGAACATATTTTGTAAATGGACAATCCCTTAGTTTATACCTTTTTCATGACGATTCTGTTCTCACGTGAAAGGTGCTTCAGGGACACCTGTCCTTAAGTCATGGTTACATAGATGACATCGCCTCAAAATAAGGGGGAGCAGATTTAGGACTGAGTTGAGGAGGAACTTCTTCACCCAGAAGGTTGTGAATCTGTGGAATTCCCTGCCCATTGAAGCAGTTGAGGCTACCTTGTTGAATTATTTTAGATTTTTGAATAGTAAAGGAATTAAGGGTTATGGTGAGTGGGTGGGTAAGTGGAGCTGAGTCCATGAAAAGATCAGCTAGGATCTTATTGAATGACGGAGCAGGCTCAATGGGACTGATGGTCTACTCCTGCTCCTATTTCTTATGTTGTTATAACTTTTATGCTGGCCTCCTCTGATGAATCAATGACATCTAATATGAATAGTACTGGGAAATAGGGGCAGAAGTTGACCATATGGCTCATTGATCCTTCTACACCAGCCAGAATGTATAATGGTAATTCTTGACCTCAATACGTGCACACCAAATATTCCTCAACTTCCTTTGAGTCCAGAATCTCAACCTTGAGAATACTGGATGTTTACAGGCCTGTGGAGCGGTTTTGTGTGTGCTGTTTTGTTAGATATGAACATTCAAGATGTGGAGTTAAGGTACTCAAATTGAGAGAAGACACAGATCACCTATGAATAGTGGAGCTGGCATGAGGGACTGAATAGCCTTTATTATTCTTGTGACCAGCCTCAGTAAGGAAGACACAACTGGAGATTGAGCTCAATTACCCGTTTAGATTTGGTGTATTTTCATTTTCTGGATCTTCAATTTAATGCTGAGTAAATATATTTGATGTGTCATCGAGATTTAAAATTACAGTGTTTCATTCAGGCTTTGATGTTGAAATCGTGATTGAGAGACAATCACAAGAATTGGCATCATTTCCACAGGAAGAGCAGCATTCGGTTTAATATTTGCAATGCTCCTTGTCTCAGCACCAAATACCAGCCTTCAGTGATGGTAGTAGTTTTCACTTCCACTTCAGTCACTTGGAATGAAGGTGACCTAGTTTTCAGAAGTCTGCTTACATTTTTTCTCTCTCTGCGGAGGTTGTGCAGGTATAATTTACGCACTGAGATTTGCATATACTCTCTACATGCTTCCTGGGTTAGCCTTCCTATTTGGGAGCTGCTGGTTTTTATGTCAAAACAGCTTTATGTGTGTCACTGACCTTCAGTAATTCGCCCGGCTCATTTACAAAGGTACCCTCTTGTGGCACGGTGGTAGTGTTCCTATCTCTGAACCAGGAGGCCTGAGTTCAAGTCCCACCTGCTCCATGGCTGTGTAATAGCATCTCTGAACAGGTTCATTAGCAAAACCCAGTTAAATTAAACGAAAAGTAAGCTTGTCTGCAGCCGTTGTGGTAGTTTCCTCATCTCTGAACCAGGGGAGTCAGATTCAAATCCGACCTGATCCAGAGGTGTGTCATAAACTCGCTGAACAAAGGAGTTTAGGATTTTAAAAAAAATAACAAAATGGGCTCACTAACACTGATTGAGTAGCTTATAAATACAACTGCATCAACAAGTTAACCATGACTTAAGGACAGGTGTCCCTGAAGTACTTTTCAGACGAGGACAGAATTGTCATGAAAAAGGTATAAACTAAAGGATTGTCTATTTACAAAAAAGCGTTCATCACTTCTGGGAGATTGAATGGCAAAAATATGAGGATTCAACAGGCAGGTCAGGTATGGATTATGGTATTTGAAATGCTGGACTGTGTAATAATTGTGAAGGGGGTTAAACTTGGCACACATGCAAATTATGCTTTACATGGTATTATTGCCATGCTAAATGGGACAGACTTCAAACAGATCTAGCAACGCAAGGCTGGGCATTTAAGATGCAACGTGCACCATCAACAGCAGCAGCAGAATCACACTGCAACACAATGTGCAACCTCATGGCCTGGCAATAAACCCCAACTTGTATCATTATCATCAAGCCATGGGATCAATGAACAGTGCTGGAGGACATCTCAGAAGCAGCATCAAGCATGCCTAAAAATGAGGTGTCAACTTAGTGAAGCTACAAAACAAGACTGTTGTCTGCCAAATAGCATAAGCAGCAAGTCATAGACAGAATTAGGCAATCCCACAACCACTGGATCAGACGTAAACTCTGCAGTCCTGCCCAGCCAGTTATGAATAGTGATTCACAATCAAACAACTCACTGGCGGAGGAGATCCTACAAATATTCCCATCCTCAATGATGGGGGAGCCTAGCATTTCAGTGTAAAAGATAAGATTGAAGATTTTTTGACAACCTTCAGCCAAACAATGGCAGGAGATACACCACCAACTGTTTATTTCTACCCATCCTGACTTGGAAAAATATTGGCGTAACATCAATATCGCTGGGTCAAAATCCTGGAATTCCTTCTCAAACAGCATAAACAAGTAGCAGTCTTAACGGAAATGAATATTTTTTATGAAGACATTGAAAACAGCATGGCACAACGTAACTTATCTATTGGTTGACTTTAACTTTGATGAGAAGGTCACGTATAATTATTCAGCTCTGAAACAATAAACCCAGACTCCAGAATAAACAAATGAGCTACATTTCATAGAATTCCTACAATGTGCCATTCAGCCTATCAAATTCACAGTAATCCTTGAAAGAGCAACCCATCCTACCTGCATTCCCATGGCTAATCCATTGAACCAACACATCCCTGGACACTATGGGCAATTTCCCATGGTCAATTCATCTAACCTTCAAATCTGTGGACTGTGGGAGGAAACTAGACCACCTGGAGGAAACCCATGCAGACACAGGGAGAACATACAAACTCTACACAGACTGTCATCCAAGGGTGGAATTGAACCCAAGTCCCTGGCACTGTGAGGCAGCAGTGCTAATCACTGAGACACTGTGCTGCGCCAACAACAGAATTGGCAGAACTGGGGCTGTAAATTTGTGACTGGAACTGGAGAAGGCTCTCTCTTTCTATCTGTGCCCTCTCTCAGAAGGGATATAGACCACTGCCAAAAGAAATTGAAGAAACATCCAAACACTCAAGTAACTCGATGATATCTACGATATTTATGGTTGCTGTTGATCAAAGACATCCATAACCGAACATAATCTCAGGTGAAAACCTAATTTTGTACAGATGTTTATGTACATGCATTTGATGGTGCAGCTTAATTACTTTTCCCAGGATTAACATGTAATAAAAGTACTCTTCCTTTCATTCGAAATAGCCTAATGATTAACTGTGGACAGCGAAGAGGGTTACCTCAGATTACAACAGGATCTGGACCAGATGGGCCAATGGGCTGAGAAGTGGCAGATGGAGATTAATTCAGATAAATGCGAGGTGCTGCATTTTGGGAAAGCAAATCTTAGCAGGGACTTATACACGTAATGGTAAGGTCCTGGGAGTGTTGCTGAACAAAGAGATCTTGGAGTGCAGGTTCCTAGCTCCTTGAAAGTGGAGTCGCATGTAGATAGGATGGTGAAGAAAGCGTTTGGTATGCTTTCCTTTATTGTTCAGAGTATTGAGTACAGGACATTGGTTAGGCCACTGTTGGAATATTGCGGGCAATTCTGGTCTCCTTCCTATCGGAAAGATGTTGTGAAACTTGAAAGGGTTCAGAAAAGATTTACAAGGATGTTGCCAGGGTTGAAGGATGTGAGCTACAGGGAGAGGCCAGAGGGTGGTACGTGTATGGAATGAGCTGCCAGAAGAAGTGGTGGAGGCTGGTACAATTGCAGCATTTAAAAGGTATTTGGATGGGTATATGAATAGGAAGGGTTTGGAGGAATATGGGCCGGGTGCTGACAGGTGGGACTAGATTGGGTTGGGATATTTGGTCGGCATGGACGGGTTGGACCGAAGGGTCTGTTTCCATGCTGTACATCTCTATGACTCTATGACTCTAATTAGTGAGCCGCAGTTTAGGTGAAGGGAAAAATAACAGCTTTCTAAAAGGAATTAATACATTTTGTTGTGGTTGGCTGAGAAGATTGAAAAGAGGGATCCTGCTTCACATTTCCTCAGTTGGATATAACAGCTATTTCAGGCATCAGTGTAAACATTCCCGGCTAAGGAATAATGCAGATAACTGCAGCATTAAGATTGTGTTAGTTTGGGAAATAGGAGGCTTTAAACTCTGCCTTGGATTGTCATTCCCAATAGAATAACCAGCTGTAAATCACATAGCCTAGTGTCTGAGATATCAGCCAAGCAAGTTCCATAAGGAAATAAGCCCAAGTCTGACTACACTATGTATGCTTGCATAAGTGTTATGTAAGAAGGCAGGAAATAAAACAATAGGCTCTTTAGTTGCTCAAACCTTTTCCTGCATCCAGTAAATAATCAATCTTCTATACTGATCCCACTTTTCAATATATCCTCTTTCTTGGTGTCCAAAAATCTATCAATTTTCCTCATAAAACCCCTACTGAGCGTCCACAGTTCTTTGTTATAGAGTATGCCAAGGATTAGCAAATTTCTGCATACCTTATTTCGAAATGTCCCACCCTGCTCGTGATTTGTGACTCCTAGTTCCACACTCTCCAGAGTTAACAACCTGCTCGTAGCCATGTTTTGGATGGGCTGTCCCAGATGCTTTGTGAATGCTTCTAATTGATGTGGCCTTATCTCCACAATACGATGCTAAATAAAACCAAGAATCTTGTCCGAGAAGAGGGCAGGCTATGTGGACTTGCTGTTTTTTTGAGTGATAATGTGCCAAAAATGTCCTGCTTTAATATAGCTCAATAGTAGAATGGTTAAACCATGTGACAGTGTAAGAATATAATCGTGAAGTTTTTAATGAACTGTGACTGCTGAGCTTCTTAGAGACAACACATTTCAGGAGATTTGGAGACAATTCTTTTATTGATCAGAATTACAATGAATCATCTGAACATTCTAACCTTTTTGAAAATGATTGGCAGTGAGTTGAATAGTTAGGGATATTGTGTAAAAGTGGTAAAGGTCGTGAGAATAAAATAAGGAATTTAAAAAAAGGAAAGGTATGGAGAGAAAGTAGGAACAGTAGACTGAGTTAGATAGAGAAAAGTGAGGACTGCAGATGCTGGAAACCAGAGATCAGATTAGAGTGGTGCTGGAGAAGTACAGCAGGTCACGCAGCATCAGAGGAGCAGGAAAGTCAACGTCTCAGGCAAAAGCCCTTCATCAGGCTGTTGCCCTAAATGTCGATTCTCCTGCTCCTCGGATGCTGCCTGACCTGCTGTGCTTTTCCAGCACCACTCTGATCTAAAGACTGAGTTAGATGGTCAGCCATGATCATGTTGAATGACAGAACGGGTTCATAGGGGTGAATGGCCCAGTCTTGCTATTTTCTATGTTTCTGTAAATGTTCAATTTTGCTGCATATGCCTCAACAGTAGCCCTTGTATGTCATCAATTGAAAATATTTAATTTGTTTCTTACTATCCCTAGATGCAAAACAGAGGGACAAAGTAAACCAGCAAGTCTATGTTGGATTACCAACAATTGTTGATGTCTAGTTGAAAGGGGGGAGGCTGTAAGGAAAACAAATCAGTCAGGGAATGTGGTTTGGAACAACATTCAATGACCCCTTTTTTAAAAAGTGGGACTTCAATCAAGGACACCATTACTACTTTCACCTTTCAAATAACTAGTGGGTGCTTGTTGACATCTTAGGTTTTGAAAAATAAGTAGAAGTTACATTTATATAGATTCTTTCACTAACCTAGAGGGTCCTAAAGCACGTTATAATCAATTTGTACACAGCAAGGGTATCACAAATGACAATGAGGAAATGACTGGTTAATTTTTGTTTTAATCAGTGATGATCAAGTGTTACCCATGATAGCCCTGTCCATTTTTAAATATTGTCATTGGTAATCCTTCACAACTCACTAGAAGTGTTAATGGAGACTTGGTTCATGTCTCATCTGAAATGACATCCCCGATGGTGCAGTTCTCCCTTAATGGGGCTGTTAGCCTTGATTTTGCTCTCCACTGCCTTCAGACTCACAGGTGAGAACATTACTGCTTACTCCAACAGTGCCAATTGTCATGGAACTTGTGAATGGCCATTTGTAAAGTCACCCAACGACTTTTAGGCAACTGTTGACTGTGCCTTTTTCATTAACAAGAGGTTTTAAAGAGGAAACACGAAAGGAACTTCTTTAACTTCAGTAAGCAGGAACAGGAGCTATTCTGACACATGCTACAACTATCCATAGAATATGTATAGTGTGGAAGCAGGCCGGTCAGCCCCTATACTGTCATGGTTGATTATCCAACTCAGTATCCCTGTTCCTACTTTCTCCCCATAACTGTCCTTATTCCATTCCCATCAAGTCTACACTACCCCTGTGAAGAACATCCTACCCAGGCACACCTCCCTACCCTATGCCTGTAACCCTACATTTCCCATGGCTCACCCATCTAGCCTGCACATCCCTGGACTCTGTAGGCAATTTAATATGGCCAATCCTGCTAAACTGCACATCTTTGGAGTGTGGGAGTCCCACACTGTCACAGAGTGAATGTGCAAACTCTACAAAAGTCACCTGAGGGTGGAATTGAACCCAGATCCCTAGCACTGTGAGGCAGCAGTGCTAACCACTGAGCCACCATGCTGACCAGCTATTATAAAAGTAAAGCACCAAGTGCTCTGTTCACAGCCTGGACTCCTTTGGGTTTCCTCAGTCATAATCGTAGCCTCTTTGAACTTCTATTTTGCATGCTCCTCCACTACCACTGGTATCTGTCAGTAATCTCCCTATGCATCTTTTGTCCGAGTCATGTTTATTGTCTAAGGAATGGAAGCAGATGGATGGCTGCAGTTTAATATAAATGGGATATTTCACTATGTTTTGATCTTCTTGAAGTGCAGTGCAGAAGACTTCTTTTGCATAATGATGAGCAAGTTTGAAACCTGAGTACAAATTGAAATGGATGATCTGTGGCTGTGATGATTTATGATTTCATACAATAAAATATGAAGTGCTCCAGTTAGTCCTATGCCTAAAGATGAAAGGAGTACTCTGCCCTCAATGACTGCTTTAATAAGTCTATCTTTTGTAAAACTGGCTTGTCCGTGTATTTTGTTAATAGCAGGCAATGTGCACGTCAACCCATCTCTAAAGATATGCCTTTGGGGACTAATATCAAGAGATCTTTATAGATGGCGTCTGGCAATCTTTCTGTCGTTTTAAATCTAGCAGTCTAGTAGGTCCTGCTATGACCAGGTATCATAATAATACATAGTTGTAATTCCTAGAGGCAGCTTGAAAGAAATATTATGTGCACTATTTGCTGCATTGTACTGTAAAACTATGCTTGAATAATCCACAGTGGAGCTCTTGTGCAAAGGGCTAGAATCTGACAAGATATCTGCTGTCTGATTAGAGACCTTTCTCTCGCTGTGTTATCTATTGTTGCTCAACTTTTCATTGCCTCCACACTCCACACAGCCATTCTCCAAAATCATTCTCCTCTACATCCTTAGTGTGTTACCATCAAGATTCTCTGCTTCATCACCCTTATTTGCCTTCCAGCATCCCAAAATTGTTCACCATTTCAGTCTTGTTACTCTTTAGAGACATGTACCTTTCCACAATATACTTCCTGGCCGTTTCTTTCTCAACCACAGCATTTGTTTCCATAGCAACTGGAAGTGCACTTCAGGAGTCATCCATTGTTTGCAAAGTGTTGGGTGTTGCTTCAGTGTGAGGGGGCGATGGATAGGTCACTTGACTAGTAATTCAGAGGCGAATGCTTTGGTGATGCTGGTTCAAATTTTATCACAGCACCTGATGGAATTTAAATTGAATTAATAAATCTAGTCTGAGTAATGGTGACCATGACAACTATCATCAATTGCCATTAAAGAGTCTTCTGATTCAAGAGAAGGGAATTTGCACCCTTACCTTTCAGGCCTACATGTGACTCCATATGCACATTAACCTGGTTGACTCTTAACTACCTTCTGAAATGCAAGCCCACTAATTTCAATGACAATTACAGATGGGCAACAAGTGCTGGCCTTACCAGTGATTCCCACATCCCATGGATGAATGAATATAATTAAGTCTCTCTCGCATTGCAGTTGAGTATCTTACATGTTCAATATGGCTGCACCAACTGTAATTAACAAAATGATAGCTAAGGAGCAGTTACCATAATCCCTTGATATCTGAAGTTAGCTTTACACCAGTCCTGATGAAGAGCTTATGCCCAAAACATTGACTGTCTTGCTCCTCAGATGCTGCCTGACCTGCTGTGCTTTTCCAGTGCAACACCTTTTGACTCCTTTAAACCAGTCCTGTCTTTAAACCACAATCCAAGAGACTGTGAAGTTTCTACCCATGCGTTTTTAAATAAATTTCAATGGAGAGAATTTTCTCTGGACACATTGGCTTTTTCTCTCTGAATCCCATTCATAAATAATGGGATAAGTCTCATCATGCAAAAAATATTTGCATCATATAAATTTGATTGCTTGACTCATTCTCAATAAACTTGGTTGTACAGAATAAAATCATTTCTAATATTTTGGTAACAAAAAGGTATTTTGATCTTCAGACCTGTGGGGAGAATGTAAATTGCCTAAGTGATACAGGATGGCTAGTTTCTAAGGTTGGGGTGAAGGCACACTTAGATTTCTCTCCATCTACTCCTGCTACCTATATCAAGGGAGTGGAGGCTGATGACACTATGTAGCTGAGATGGGAGGGTTCCATGCTGTAATACTGCCGCTCCTCACTTTCCAGGGCCCAGTACTGTAAATCAGAAAAGGCTAAACATTCTAAGATAATTACTTTGCAAGAGTAGAATTAGTTCTAAAGTAGAAAAATAGCCTCTCATGCAAATCCTACAGTTGGGAAATCGAGACAGTGAAATCTGTGCTTGTGTTTGGCTTTATGGAATGGTCAAAGGCACACCTTTGATCCCCATGCTGGCTAGCTTCCATTTTAACCAAAGTTCTCATGATTTTGTGCAGAATAGACACTGCGCCACACGCTCGGAAGAGAATGTAAAGGGGTGAGTCACTACAGGAGACCCATGTCAGTGTGGGGACATCGAAGAAAGCCCGAAAGGAGTGTATACCACATCCTTCACTGCTGGAAGCACCTGGGTGAGGAGGAAGAACAATGAGGCAAAATAACTTAAAGCTGGGTGCAGGAAAATGATAGTTTTCTGACCATTCATATAGAGATGGGTTGGGTTGCATGGAGTGCCAGGAGATTCTCTATTCCAAGGTTTACCAGCTTGTGGTTTCCCCCTTCTCCACATTAAAGATAATGATCAGCAATTGATAGGTGACTATGTCTTTAACATCCAAAGCCCTGTCACAAACTAATATAAAACAAAGAACTGCTGGAGATCTGAAACATAAAACAGAAATTGCTGGTTGAACTCTGGCAACATCTGTGGGGAGAAAGCAGAGTTAACATTTTGAATCTGCTGACTATTCATCAGAACTCATCAGAGCAGACTTTAAGGTAATCACTTTGAACAGGATTTTATTTGTTGAACTGGTGCTTAATTATTCTCAGAGAAACTCCACAGAAAAAAATCTTTGTTTGAAAGAAAACTACTGAATCTTTCACATTAATACTTTCTAAAGTGCACAACCTCACTCATGATCCCTTAGTCAACCTAAGCAATCACAAGAGAACCTTAGAAATTCTAAGCTGTTGTCATTTGATTGAAATAAGTAAAACAATCCCTGGTTACCCAGTAAGAGTCAGTGATGTTTAGCATACTGTGCGAGAGAAATTTGAAAAAAAAAAGTACTTTAAATTAAACGCCAGAAGCTTCATATTTGAATTTCTCAAAAAAGAAAATTAATTTTAAATTGCATTCTGGTTTCATGAACACAAACACAGATACTTTATCTCAAAATGTTACATATGGATAATGATTTTCATAAACTCTGAATAAAAATAGCCTGCTTGAAGCTTTTGTGGCACAACCTGCTCAATCATCCAGTCTGCTCACGGACTTCTAAAACTATCAAGAACAGAATTCACATGAAAACATTGAGTTACATTTCTACAAGGTAATATATGGCAATGATTTCTGTACCAAGAATTAACAAATGGATTAATAGTGACTGTATTATGTTGAAAGCTTAATAAATGTGATTTACATATGTTATGGCTCAATAAACGTTTGAGTGAATGCTCATGATATCTTCACTGTATCATAGCTTGTGATTTGAGGCCATAATGGTCACATACTCCAGCTTATCCTGGAATCACTTGAAGCATGACCCCCTATTGAAAGCATGCTGTTCTGCTGTAATCCAACAATTTAATATTTTTCCAGATACTTAGCTGCCTGTAAACATTTGTATATATTCGTTAGGACAGTTGTATTCTTCAATGCACAATATCCACTTCCATAAGACTATAAGAAATAAGATCGGGAGTAGACTGTTTAACTCTTGAGGCCTGTCCCAATATTCAATAGGGTGATGGCTGGTCTGATATTCCACATGTCCACTCTCCTGCCCTTTCTCAGCTTCTTTTGTTATGGGAGATAATGGAAGCATTGCCGCATTAGATAAAATACTTTGCCAGAGGAAAATAATATGACAACTTGGTTACGAATGGTGGTCACTTGAACAAAAATAGAATTCAAGATCTCAGTGGCAGAAGATCATCAGGATTAGCAGCATCAGTTTCTGTGAGCACACACCTGTCACAGATTGAAAGATTGAGCATTAACCAGAAAGAAATCAGAGCTAAGTTTCTAATATTGGATCAGTAGCTCTCACAGCTACAATATTTAACAAAAGAGAGAAAGATCGAACATGCTCTGTGCTTCAGTACAGGCTTGTAACTTTTTTTTTCACACATCTGTAACATAGAACATAGAACATAGAACAGTACAGCACAGAACAGGCCCTACAGCCCACGATGTTGTGCCAACCATTAATCCTCATGTATGCACCCTCAAATTTCTGTGACCATATGCATGTCCAGCAGTCTCATAAATGTCCCCAATGACCTTGCTTCCACAACTGCTGCTGGCAATGCATTCCATGCTCTCACAACTCTCTGTGTAAAGAACCCGCCTCTGACATCCCCTCTATGCTTTCCTCCAACCAGCTTAAAACTATGACCCCTCATGTTAGCCATTTCTGCCCTGGGAAATAGTCTCTGGCTATTGACTTTATCTATGCCTCTCATTATCTTGTATACCTCAATTAGGTCCCCTCTCCTCTTTCTTTTCTCCAATGAAAAAAGCCCGACCTCAGTCAACAGAGCTCAGTCAATAAGATAAGCCCTCCAGTCCAGGCAGCATCCTGGTAAACCTCCTCTGAACCCTCTCCAAAGCATCCACATCTTTCCTATAATAGGGCGACCAGAACTGGACGTGGTATTCCAAGTGTGGTCTAACCAAAATTGTATAGAGCTGCAATAAGATCTCACGACTCTTAAACTCAATCCCCCTGTTAATGAAAGCCAAAACACCATATGCTTTCTTAACAACCCTGTCCACTTGGTTTAAGTCCATATACACCACATCCACAGCTCGACCCTCTTCAACATTTCTAGTCACATCCTCAAAGAACTCGATAAGGTTTGTGAGACATGACCTGCTCCTCACAAAACCGTGTTGACTGCATTTAATCAAGCCATGCTCTGCCAGATGGTCATAAATCCTATCCCTCAGAATCCTTTCTAACACCTTGCAGACGACAGACATGAGACTGACTGGTCTGAAATTGCCAGGGATTTCCCTATTTCCTTTCTTGAAGAGAGGAATTACATTTGCCTCTCTCCACACCCCAGGTACGACTCCAGTGGAGAGCAAGGATGCAAAGATCTTCGCAAGTGGTGAAGCAATTGCATTTCTCGTTTCCCAAAGCAGCCGAGGACAAATCTGGTCCAGGCCTGGCAACTTGTCAATCTTAATGTTTGACAAAATTTTCAGCACATCAGCTTCCTCTATCTCTATCCATTCCAGCATGCACACCTGCTCTTCAAAGGTTTCATTCACTACAAAGTTCGTTTCTTTCGTAAAGATAGAAGCAAAAAACTCATTTAGGGCTTCCCCTTCCTTCTCAGACTCCACACACAAGTTCCCTATGCTATCCCTGATCACCCCTAATCTTTCTTTGACCATTCTTTTATTCCTCACATAAGTGTAAAATGCCTTTGTGTTCTCCCTAATCCGTTCAGCCAAGCCTTTCTCGTGCCCACTCCTGTCTTTCCTCAGACCATTTTTGAGCTCCTTCCTCACCTGCCTGTAATCCTCTAAAGCTAAGCTTGACCCTAGCTTCCTCCACCTTATGTAAGCTACCTTCTTTCTTTTGACGAGAAGCTCCACCACCTTTTTGCTGTTTTTCTTTTAGTTAAGGCAATATTGAAAAATTGGTTTGTTTCCTAATAAAATTTTATCTCGTTGAATTAAATCAGCAAGTTGAGGCCACAGTCAAGTCTGCCATGGTCTTTTCAAATGGTGGTCTGAGCTAAAGGAATTGAATAGCCTACTCCTGCTCCTAAATTGATATGTTCAAATACATCAAACATCCTTTTAACCTTCACTGCTGGGGTCAGTTAGCTCAGTTGTCTGGTTTGAAATGTAGAGTGATGCCAACAGTGTAGGTTAAACTCTTACCCCAACTAAGGTTAGCATGAAGGCCTCTCTTTCTCAACCTCTCCTCTTGCCTGGGGTATGGTGACCATCATGTTAAACCACCACTAGTTGTCTCTCTCCAACAAAATAGCAGCCCTCTGGGAGTATGGTGACCTCACCTTTCCCTTACTCGTAAAGAAAATAACCCCAACCTCTTCAGGCTCTCCAAAGCACTGGTACCATTCTCACAAATCATTTCTGCGCTCTCTCAAGGTCTTGACAATGTATATGTAGTGAATTCCCAGAACTGAACACAATCTATAGAAACCTCCCATCTATAGAATCCACCACCAGGCCCACTGTCAAGGAAAGGCTGTCAGCATTCTCAAAGATTCACCCCACCCTGGCAACGTTTTTCTACAACCTCGACCACCAGGGAAAAGGTACAGAAGCCTCAACACATGCACCAACCAGTTTTGAAACAGTTTCTACCCTGCCGTTGTCAGAATACTGAATGGACTCACAAACTCTTAACATTCGCCTGTACCTGTGTTTTTGTTTTTGCCGCTGTTTACCTATTATTTACTTATCTGTGCTATTTAACTCTGTGATCTGCCTGTATTGCTCACAAGACAAAGC
The DNA here is from genome assembly GCF_004010195.1 of Chiloscyllium plagiosum. Lineage (NCBI taxonomy): Eukaryota > Metazoa > Chordata > Chondrichthyes > Orectolobiformes > Hemiscylliidae > Chiloscyllium > Chiloscyllium plagiosum. The sequence continues at coordinate 47,128,327 of NC_057732.1, read as the reverse complement.
TTTTCACTGTGCCTCGGTACGCGTGACAATAAATTCAATTCAATTCATTTCAATTATAGAACATAGTGAGGCAGCTTGGGAGATTTCTGAAAGATGTAGCAAGATGCTATTCAAATGTAAGCTTGGATGTTTTGCGGAATAGGTCCATTTCCCTTGTTTTGGGTTGGGTGTGTGCCAAACACTTCCAGGTTAGATTATCCTCAAGCAGCTTCATGGAAAATTCATAGAAACACCTCCATGGTAAATATTTCTTTTTTTTTCTGAAATTGGCACTCTGGAGTTCCTAGTTTCACTACCAAAGTGTGGAGTGTCATTACAGCACTGCCTGCACTCACGGCCTGGGTGAACATTATCTAACCTTATAATGTGGCAGAAAGAAAAGAGGTAGGAGATTTCATTCCTCCTAGTTTGTTCCAGCATTAAGCTTTGGTCATGTCAATATGACAAGAAGAAGGTCAGCCATTATTCCACCCAGTCCTACAGTTTAATGGAGGTTTGAACATAGAACATAGAATATTACAACACAGTACAGGCCCTTTGGCCTTTGATGTTGTGCTGACCTGTGGAATCAATCTGAAGCCCATCTATCCTACACTATTCCATTTTCATCCATATGCCTATCCAATGACCATTAAAATGCCCTTAAAATTGGCAAGTCGACTACTGTTGCAGGCAGTGCGTTCCATGCCCCTATTACTCACTGAGTAAAGAAACTACCACTGACATCTGTCCTATATCTATCACCCCTCAATTAAAAGCTATGTCCCCTCATGCTAGCCATCGCCATCTGAGGAAAAAGGCTCTCACTGTCCAACCTATCTAACCCTCTAATTATCTTGCATGTCTCAATTAAGTCACCTCTGAACAATCTTCTCTCTAACGAAAACAGTCTCAAGTCCCTCAGCCTTTCCTCAGAGGACCTTCCCTCCATACCAGGCAACATCCTAGTAAATCTCCTCTGAACCCTTTCTAAAGCTTCCACATCCTTCCTATAATGCGGTGACCAGAACAGTAAGCAATACTCCAAGTGTGGCGGCACCAGAGATTTGTACAGCTGCAGCATGACCTTGTGGCTCTGAAACTCAATCCCTCTACCAATAAAAGATAACACACTGTATGCCTTCTTAACAACCCTGTCAACCTGGGTGGCAACTTTCAGGGATCTATGTACATGGACATCTACAGCTACACATCTGCTCATCTACACTACCAAGAATCTTACCATTAGCTCAGTACTCTGCATTCCTGTTGGTCCTTCCAAAGTGAATCACCTCACACTTTCCAGCATTAAACTCCATTTGCCCCTTCTGAGCCCAGCTCTGCAACTTATCTATATCTGTCTGTAACCGGCAACATCCTTCAGCATTATCCACAGCTGCATTGACCTTAGTTGCATCTGCAAATTTACCAACTCATCTTTGTACGCCCTCATCTAGGTCATTTATAAAAATGACAAACAGCAGTGGCCCCAAAACAGATCCTTGCAGTACACCACTAGGAACTGAACTCAGGATGAACATTTCCCATCAACCACCACACTCTGTCTTCTTTCAGCTAGCCAACTTCTGATCTAAACTGCTAAATTACCCTCAATCCCATGCCTATGTATTGTGTGCAATAGCCTACCATGAGGCACCTTATCAAATGCCTTACTGAAATCCAAATACACCACATCAACTGCTTTACCCTCATCCACTTGTTTGGTCACAATCTCAAAGAACTTAATAAAGTTTGTGAGGCACGACAATGACAAAGATCAAAGCAAAGGGCTCGTCAAACTCCTCCCTGGCTTCCCAGAGAATCCTAGGATAAATCCCATCCAGCCCAGGGGGCTTATCTATTTTCACACTTTCCAGAATTGCCAACACCTCACTTTGCGAGCCTCAATCCCATCTCGTCTAGTAGCCTGTATCTCAGTATTCTCCTGGACAACATTGTCTTTTTCCAGTGTGTACTGATGAAAAATATTCGTTTAGCATAACCCCGATCTCCTCAGATTCTACGCACAACTTCCCACTATTATCCTTGATTGGCCCTAATCTTTCTCTACACATTCTTTTATTCCTGCTATACCTGTAGAAAGCTTTAGCGTTTTCCTTGATCATACCTGACAATGACTTCTCATGTCCCCTCCTGGCTCTTCTTAGCTCTCTCTCTAGGTCTTTCCTGGCTAACTTGTAACTCTCGAGCTCTTTAACTGAGCCTTCATATCTCACCCTAACATGAACCTTCTTCTTCTACTTGGTAAGAGATTCAACTTCTTTAGTGAACCATGGATCCTTTGCTTGACCATTTCCTCCCTGCCTGACAGATATAAACTTATCAAGGACACATAGAAGCTGTTC
>NC_057732.1:47116749-47123919 GCF_004010195.1 Chiloscyllium plagiosum | reverse complement strand
TTGAACAAGGGGACCACATTTGCTATCCTCCAGTCTTCTGGCACTACTCCTGTAGACAACGAGGACATAAAAATCAAGGCCAATGGCTCTGCAATCTCCTCCCTTGCTTCCCAGAGAATCCTAGGATAAATGCCATCAGGCTCAGGGGACTTATCTATTTTCACCTTTTCCAGGATTTCCAACACCTCTTCTCTACATACCTCAACGCCATCCATTCTGCTTAATTGTGACTCAGTATTCACATTGACAATAATGTCCTGTTCCTGATTGAATACTGATGAAAAGTATTCATTCAGTGTCTCCCCACTCTCTTCAGCCTCCACACGCAACTTCCCACTACTATCCTTGACTGGACCTATTCCTACCCTAGTCATTCTTTTATTCCTGACATACCTATAGAAAGCCTTTGGGTTTTCCCTAATCTCCCCAACTTGCTGCTCTTAGCTCTCTCTTCAGATCCTTCCTGGCTACCTTATAACTCTCAATCACCCCAATTGAACCTTCATGCCTCATCTTTACATAGGCCGCCCTCTTCCATTTAACAAGGAAATTTATCTTTGCTATCCTTTCTTCTACATGTCCGGAATTATTCAGCAGCCAATAGAAAACTGCCAACAGGGTGACCTCTCTTTCCCTGTTTCTAATCTCAGCTCATACTGCTTCAGTAGATGAATCCTCAAATATCCTTTCTTCTACCGTAATACTGTCCTTGATTAATAGTGCCACACCACCCCCTCTTTTACCAACTTCTCTGTTCTTGCTGAAACATCTAAATCCCAGAACCTGCAGCAACCATTCCTGTCCCTGCTCTATCCATCTCTCCGAAATGGTCACAACATCGAAATCCCAGGTACCAAACCAATATTGCAAATTCACCCACCTTATTCCGGATGCTCCTGGCATTGTGTTAGACACACTTCAAACCAGCTTCCTGCTTGCCCTCTTCTGACCTTGAAACCTACAGAGAAAATGTGCAAACTCTACACAAACAGTCGCCCAAGGGTGGAATCAAGCCCAGGTCCCTGGCACTGTGAGGCAGCATTGCTAACTACTAAACTACCATCATACCCCATCTGAGCCCCTAGTTGATATCGCCACGGTGCCTTGGCCTATAATTCCCACTCAGCCTACAACAGTGACATCCCTTGGACTGTAAGGACACAATCCCAGAATCTGGTAGAACCAAGTTTCTGAGTGACTCTAGCCAACTCCTGAACGCTAATTGGTGAGCCCTTTGACTGACTGTGGTGGTGCCCACAATTGAATCTCTCCTTCACCTGAGTACAATTTGCTCCCTTTGGCTTTCATTCATTTGTCCTGCAGACTGAAGGCACACACTAGGTTTCAGATCGACATAACTCCATGGTGCAGAGTGGCACAATCAGTACCCCTCCCCCCTCGGACTGATGGACTGACTGTTCAGTTCTCCCCACTCTCACAAAATGCCTGTGTATTAGAAAAGTGATGCCAAACCTGAGAGGCTGGCGTTCCTGTAGCTGTGCACTGCAGGCTCAGTACACTAATAGCTAGCCAGTGAGTCAATGCTGAAGTCAGTGAGAGTGTGTTGAGAAAGCAACGTCAATTAGATAGAAGCTGACAGTCTCCAAGTAAATGATAAACATCTGAGCACTAAAAAGAACAAGGAAGGCAAAATAAGCCTGAGATGCCTGTCTGTCCCTATGTGCAAAGTGGCCAGGCAGAAACATGTAAATCACACCAAAAGGAACAGAAATAGACCATTCACCCCCTCAAGTCCTGCTCTGACATTCATGGCTGATCTGTTTGCAGTTTGGGGATTCTGCATTCCCATCCTCCTCCAATAACGTCTGACCACCTGGTCTGACAAGAACCTGTCTCCCTCTGCCTTAAAACATATTCCACCACCGTCTCCTCAGGCAGATTTCCAAAGTGATGCAACCCTCTGAGAGAAACGAACTATCCTCATCCATGTCCTAAAAAAGGGCTTGAAAGATGCTCCTGAGTTTCCAACATGAAGTGTTGAAGGGCTCAAATAGCGTCTTCAGTGAAGAACTGACCGAAGAGCAGGCAAGTTGCAGTGAGGCTAAGGGTTACTGATGCCAACATGTGGGGATGAAGAATCAAGGAGGATGGTGCCAGGGGACTTACTTAATTTTTCCTTCATGAAGTAACTGGAAAATTTAGAATCTTGCCATTGAACAGTAAGGGGAGGTGATGGCCCTGTGGTGGGTGATAGATTTTAGGGGATAGATTTAAGACCGATGTCAGAAGCAGGTTCTTTACTTAGAGTGGTAAGGGCATGGAATGCTCTGCCTGCCAATGTGGTTAACTCAGCAACATTAGTGAGATTAAAACAATCCTTGGGTAAGCACATGGTTGATGATGGGATGGTGTAGGGGGATAGGCTAGATTAGTTCACAGGTCAGCACAACGTCGAGGGCCGAAGGGTCTGTTCTATGCTGTATTGTTCTATGTTCCATGAATGGAGGTTATTATGCAATAGCAGCTGCAGTTACAAGTGCCTATTCTGATTTATCTGTTAGGATTTTGCATGGTCTGGTGCCTCAGGGAAAGAGAGGAGCATTCAAAGTGACCTATAAAGAGGGTGATTTGGGGTTTTGATGTGATATAAATTAGGTAGGTTTTGTTTTACTCATCTGCAGGATGTGGCCAGCATTGGCTAGGCCAACATTCAACGCCCATCCCTAATTTCCCCAGAGGCCACTAAGAGTCAACCATATTGCTGTGGGTCTGGAGTCACATGTAGACTAGGTAAGGACAACAGATTCCTTCCTTAAAGGGCATTAGTGAACCAGATGGGCTGTTACCAACAATTGAGAATTGTTTCACTCGCGAGCTGTGTTTTTTTCCTCCAACAATGGTCATCATTAGGCTTTTAATTCCAGATTTTTATTAAATTCAAATTCCACCATTTGCCGTGGTGGTACTCAAACCAGGTCCCCAGAATGTTACCTGGGTCTCTAGATTAACATAAAACAATAGTAGCACAGGGCCACCACCTCCCCTTACTGTTCTATGGCAAGATTCTAAATTTTCCAGTTACTTCATGAAGGAAAAATCAGGAAAATCTTTCTCATCTTCAACAACCACATGATTTACATACCCGCCATATTTCCCATTTTCCTCATCATTAGTCATGCCAAAACATGAACGGAAATTTTCCACCCCATCCATTCATCCAGTCAGGCTCCTATGACTTACTCCTGCTCAATGTTTCTCATGGTTTTATTCTAAATGGGTCAACGTATACTATTTGTCTAGGTCTTTTGACTTGGAATTCCCTTCCTTAAAATACAGTGGATGTAGAATGTTTAAGTATTTTTAAGCCAGTGTAGATGGATTGTGAATTACAAAGGGGATGAACGACTATTGGGAAAATGCAGAAACGTGGAGTTGAGGTTAAACCCATATCAGCCATTTGTTTATTGGATGGTGGAGCAGGCTCAAAGAACTGCGTGGCCTACTCTTAGGGTCATAGAGTCATACAGCACAGAAACAGACCCTTTGGTCCAACTCCCTCTAAACCTATTCATGTACCTGTCTAACTCTCCATGGATTGTCACCTTTTCCTGGTGGAGAAGCTTCTGTGGTCCCGAGCTCTTGTGAGTGATGCTGTCTGGAGCTATGCTCCTGGTAGAGTCACCCATGGCGGTAAGTTTTAGGGTGAGATCTCTGACAAAGAATAATCCAACTTGGATCTCAACAATGGAACAAGTGGACAAAGTTACTTCGATCTCAACAGCAGTGAAGGCAGTTGAAGGCTGCAACAAACCCATCAGCTTCAATCGCCATAGTCTCCATGCCATTGGAATCAGTTGGTTGATTTGTGAAGTATCGATACGCTCACAGGCATCTTTGCTCTTCAAGGCTTTCAGCAATCAGGGGAGCGTGACAGGAGCAGGCGATGTGATGGCTGGAAGCTCTTGTTAAGAACCAGCACAAAAGCCGTGGGCAGAAGCAGGAAGTTGTTCGGTAGCAGTATTCACATCTGAGCAGCCCTGTTTAGGATCCACTCTGTTCACCCTGAACTGGGAGGGGGCTAGAAAAAGGTGTCCTAAAATAGTTTGCTTCACCCCATCCTGTCTGGAAAGCCGCATCCAGAGGGATCACCATTATGTGTTCGAAAGACATCGTGAAGTAAAACTACGAAATTTGGAACCTGGAATATACGAACTCTGATGGATAATCCAAGCCCAGACTGGCCAGAGGGGAGAACTGCTTTTGTTGCTCAGAAACTCCAAACATTCACCTTTGGCATTGTTGCTCTGAGTGAGACCCACAGAGCTGGAGAAGGGCAACTAAAGGAAGAGCAAGGACAGTGCACCTTTATCTGGGAAGGACTTGATCCTGAACAACCGAGGATCTCTGGAGTAGGTTTTGCCATCCGAAACAGCCTACGACAGAAGGCGACAGAGCAACCACTAGGAATCAGTGAACATTTCATGACTCTGCGAATCCAGCTTGTCAAGAACCAACATACCACCACCATCATTGCCTATGCTCCAATTCTGGACACTGAAGATGAAGTAAGGAGAACTTGTGCGCCCAACTTGATGACGTCCTTTCCTCTGTTCCCAACAATGACAAGATCATTCTTTTGGGTGACGTCAATGCCAGAGTCGGGAAAGATCATGCACTCTGGACTGGAATAATGGATAAGGAAGGAGTTGAGAGTGCGGTGCTAGAAAATCAAACCAGGTCAGGCAGTATCCGAGAAGCAGCAGAATCGACGTTTCAGGCAAAAGTCCTTCATCAGGAATGAGGCTGTGAGCCGCGGAGGTTGTGAGATAAATGGGAGGAGTATGGGACGAGGGGGAAGGTAGCTGAGCGTACAGTAGGTAGAAGGAGTTGGGGTAATGGTGATAGGTCAGAGAGGAAGGTAGAGAGAATAGGTGAGAAGGAAGATGGACAGGAGGACAGCCATGAGGGCTGTGCCGAGTCGGTAGGTTGGAACTGGGATAAGGTAGGGTGAGGGAAAATTAGGAAACTGATAAAATCCACATTGATGTCGTGGGGTTGGAGGTTCCCAAGGCGGAAGATGAGGCGTTCTTCCTCCAGGTGTTGGGTGGTGAGGGTGTGGCAATGGAGGAGGCCCAGGACCTTCATGGTCTTGGCGGAGAGGGAGGGGGAGTTGAAGTGTTTGGCCATGGGCGGTGGGGTTGGTTGGTGCGGGTGTCCTGGAGATGTTCTCTGAAGCACTCTACAAGTAGGCGTCCTGTCTCCCCAATGTAGATGAGACCCCCCACATCGGGAAGGAATTTGCAAGGTCAACGCCAATGGAACACTCCTCCTCACCAAATGCACTGAACACAATCTGGTGATTACAAACACTCCATTTTGCCAGAAAAACAGGAATAAAGTCTCCTGGCAGCATCCATGCTCCAAACATGGCACCTCATCGACTACATCATCGAACGATCTCGGGACCAACAGGATGTACTGATAACAAGAGCTGTTACTAGTGCCAATGAATGCTGGACAGACCATCGGCTCATCTTGGCAGAGGTGAGGACTGCAGATGCTGGAGATTAGAGTCAAGATTAGAGTGGTGCTGGAAAAGCACAGCGGGTCAGGCGGCATCTGAGAAGCAGGTAAAGCGACATTTTTGGCAAAAGCCCTTCATCAGGAATGGCGAATTCCTAATGAAGGACTTTTGCTTGAAACGTCAATTTTCCTGTTCCTTGGATGCTGCCTGACCTGCTGTGCTTTTCCAGCACCACTCTAATCTTGACATCGACTCATCTCATCCACCTTGAGAATGAAGATTCAGCCTAAAAGGAAACACCAAAATCAGAACACTATCAAGAAATTCAATGTTGAAATCTTTCAAGACATCAACCATGGACAGAAGTTTCACAAAATCTTCAAGAACAACTGCTTCAACAAATCCCACCATCCATAGAAGAATACTGGAATTAATTGAAGAACACAATCATCACTTCCTGCAAAGAAACAATTGGATTCAAGATGAAAAAACATTCGGATTGGTTCGATGATAACGACAAACTACTCCAACAACTTATTGACGGAAAGAGAAAAGTTTCCTTCACCTGACAAAATGACCAATGATCGGCTACCAAAAGGAAACACTATCAGGAATACAAGGCTGCAGTCCAGATGAGCACCCGAAACCTGATAAAGCAATGGTGGAGGGAGAAAGCTCAGGGAATCCAACAACTAGAGGACGTCAATGACACTCGAGGCTTCTTCAAAGCAACTAAAGCCCTTTCCTGATGAAGGGCTTTTGCCCGAAACGTTGATTTTCCTGCTCCTTGGATGCTGCCTGACTTGCTATGCTTTTCCAGCACCACTCTAATCTTGACTCTGATCTCCAGCATCTGCAGGACTCACTTTCATCTAAAGCTATTTTTGTCCCATCCATGCACGGTCAAGCCTCTCTCAAAAGCAAAGATGGTTCCACCATCCTGAAGAACAACGCTGACATTAATTCTAGATGGAGGCAGCACTTTGAAGATCTTCTAAATCAAACCGCCCCATTTGACAGGAATGTGATCAACAACGTTCTAAAACAGCCTGTTGATGACTCCCTAAGCAAACTACCAACACTTGAAGAAGTCAAGAAAGCCATCAAAACATCAAGGCTGCTGGACTCGATGGAATACCAGCCGAGATCGTCAAAACTGGAGGTGACCTGCTTCATGACCAACTGCATCAACTTCACATCAAAATCTGGATAAATTAAAATGTACCAGCAGACTTTAGAGATTCAGCAATCATTACCATCTACTAAAGGAAAGGTGATCGATCTGAATGTGGAAACTATTGTGGAATTTCCCTGTTAGCAACAGTAGGAAAGACCCTCAACCATGTCACGAACAAACAGCTCAAGCCTTTAAGTGTTCAAAGTTTGTGCGAAGATTTGTAGCTCGGGTGCTCATTGCTGTGGTTCTGTTCGCCGAGCTGGAAGTTTTTGTTGCAAACGTTTCGTCCCCTGGCTAGGCGACATCATCAGTGCTGGGTACCCAATATACCAACCACGACAGCGGACAGCTGAAACTGACAACCGGAAGCAGCAGGGACAGACCACTATAAACACCGGAGGAAACAACAAAGAAGCGCTTCGCAGGAGGCTCCCAAGCACTGATGACGTCGCCTAGCCAGGGGACGAAACGTCTGCAACAAAAACTTCCAGCTCGGCGAACAGAAACA
>NC_057732.1:47033246-47116232 GCF_004010195.1 Chiloscyllium plagiosum | reverse complement strand
GAGTTTGGGTTGCATTTGTGGTAGGACTGTTTGTTCTAACCTTTGCATAACTGCCTCTGCTATTAGTCCCGAGATTGGTGATCCCATGGGTGTTCCGTTGATTTGTTGGTATATCTGGTTGTTGAATGTGAAGTGTGTTGTGAGGCACAAGTCCAGTAGTTTAAGTGTGCCGTCTTTGTTGATAGGTTCAGCGTCCTGTTTTCTGTTCTGTATGTCCAGTAGGTTGGCTATTGTTTCTCTGGCTAGGGTTTTGTCAATCGAAGTGAACAGTGCCGTCACGTCGAATGATATCATGGTTTCTTCTTTGTCTATGTGTATATTTCTGATGATGTCCAAGAATTCCTGTGTTGATTGTATAGAGTGTTTGGATCCGCTGACCAGGTGTTTCAGTTTCTGTTGTAGTTCTTTGGCCAGTTTGTGTGATGGTGTCCCTGGTAGTGATACTATGGGTCTGAGTGCAGGCAATGGATATGCTGTCAAGCCTTTAGCCGAGACAATCCTCCAAGAGACACAAGCTGGTTTTAGGTCATCACGTGGAACAATGAGCATGATCTTCACTATGTGACAAATACAAGAAAAATGTTGTGAACAACTTCAGCCTTTGCATGTGGCATTCATTGACCTCACCAAAACCTTTGACTCGGTATCAAGGGAACTCCAATAGGATGTCCTATCCACCTATGGATGTCCTGAAAAGTACATTTAAATCCTGAGACTCCTCCATGATGGCGTGCTTGCCACAGTTATGGTCAGCAACAGGAACTGTGAGCCTTTTCAAGTCAGACCAGGAGTAAAATAGGGATATGTGATTGCCCCAACTTTCTTCACCATCTTTACTGCGACAATCATCCACATCCTCAAGGACGACCTACCTCCAGGAATTGAAATTATCTATAGAACAGATGGCAGACCTTTCAATCTTGCTGTCTTAAGTTCAAAAACAAGACATCTATGAGTTCCCTCATCGAGTTCCAATACACAGATAACGACAGTGTTGAAGCTCTCTCAGTAAACCACCCACAACAGATTCTGACTGCCTTCAACTGGGCATACACAAAACTTGGACTTATCATCAATTCCAAGAAGACTCAGATCATCTATCAACCATCACCAACTGAGACAAATCAGATGGAACCATCAATTCAACTTGGTGAAACAACCCTGGAAAAAGTGGACCACTTTCTGTATCTTGGAAGTCAACTCTCTTCCAATGTCGACCTTAATGACAAGATCCAACATCATCTCAAATGTGCTGGAACAGCTTTTGGACATTTCCAAACAAGAGTCTTTCATGATCGTGCCACCAAAATGTTACTGTACAAAGCAGTGGTGATCCCAACACTCCTGGGTGCATCAGAAACTTGGACAACATGCTGACAACATCTGAAGACACTTGAAAAGTTCCAACAACGCTGCCTTTGAAACATCTTGAATATCAGCTGGGAAGATAGAAGAACCTACGTCAGCGTGCTGCATGAAACAGAAACAACAAGCATTGAAGCCTATGTCATCAAGAACCAACTAAGATGGAATGGTCATGTTGTTTGGATGAAAGACGAACATCTGCTGAAACAAATCTTCTACTCCCAGATTAAAAGAGGCGGACAACAGAAGTGATTCAAAGACCTTTTAAAAGTCAACATGAAGAAATGTAACATCAACATCAACATCAACAATTGGGAAACCAGTGCCAAGGACAGGAAACTCTGGCAAGCCATCATCTGAGAAGGAACAGCAACTTCCAAAGCTGACAGATGGTCAGAACAAGAAGAAAAGAGAAGAAAACGGAAAGAGAGGCAGCAACAGCTAAAGCATGATCTATTTGTCCTGAATGCGGAAGAACTGTCAAAGCCAAGGTTGGACTCATAAGCCACCTGAGAGCCCATAAATAGATCAACAGGACGATGACCGTTATCCTCGACCTCGAGGGATAGCCACGATGAAATGACGATGACCAGCCCGAATGTTTTTTAAATGTTGTAATTGTACCGGCCTCTACCACTTCTGAGTGTAAAGGTTGCCCCTCAGGTCGTTTTTAAATCTTTCCCCTCTTACCTTAAACCTAATTTTGGACTCCCCCTACCCTTGCAAAAAGACCTTGGCTTTTCACCATTTCCGTGCCCCTCATAATTTTATAAACCTTTATAAGGTCACCCTCAGCCTCCGACGCTCCAACGATAAAAGTATAAGGCCTCCAGTCCTGGCAATATCCTTGTAAAATCTTTCTGTACCCTTTCCAGTCCTTCTTGTAGCAGGGTGACCAGAATTGTATGCAGTATTCCAAAATGTGTTTGTTGTTTGCACGCATTTTCATTATTTTTGTCATTTGTAGGTTACATTCTGTTTTTAAAGCTTGGCCGAGGAAACGTTCCTTAATTGTCAGAAGCCCATTTGGTCTTTATCCAAATACCAGTTCTTTCTCCAACAGTGCATTGCGATGGAGCCGTGGCAAGTCAAGCTTTAGCCAAACTGGATAGTAACTTCACCCTTGTAGACTTTGATTCACTCTTGAAATCGAAGACCAATTTTCATACTTTTGTAAAGAAGCAGAAACTAAAGTGGAAATCTGATTTTTAAATGGTTTTTATTGTAATTACTTTTAATTAACCGGGGAGGAGTTTTTAGATGTAATCCCAGATGTGAGTGATTTGCAAAGATGTGCTGGAAGTGTTTTGTGCAAGGAATTCATAAAGAAAACATGTACACCTGTACAACTAATTGTTTTGTTGCCTTCCTTAGGAGTTTATCATTATAATTCCTCTTAGTCTCAGTTTATTGAGTTGTTTTTTTTAATTGCCTTTTTTATTGAAAACTGCTGTTGCAGTTTTATCGAATAAAATATACTCAAAGAACAAACTAGCTTGCTAACCATTAGCTGAAGTGAAATTGAATCGGATTCCAAGTACAGAATTCCAACAATTCAATCCCATTCACTCCCACGTTCGACTCCATGCATGCATTGATCCAAGCATTTAATTTCTTGGCAAATTGAAGACATGTTTATCCAGATGCAGACTGCACTCTGTGCATGTTTCCGAGAGCTTTTAACATTAATACGAGGGCAGGTCTCTTGTGGAAAATGCATATGGTAAGTGGGTGGATGATTATTACAACCCACATACAACTTATTGAGAATAAAATCAGGAATTGGCGAGCAGATTGGTGCTATTTGTATGTTTACCTGTGGGTTTTGTATGGTGAAGTGTTCTTACAGCTAATCATCTGAAATATCATGTGAGGGGCGGTATGATTTAACACCAAATGCAATTGTTCCTGGCATCCACAGTGACAGGTTTTGTTGCAGGCAATGGATATGCTGTACTGTGAGGACAGAGGGTGCTGTTGCCATGTGTTTTGCAGACATTGGAGGGTAGTTTTTGCATTTTGAAATAAGTCCAAGGTGATCCTAGAGCTAGGATACTTCTCTCACGAACAACTTGCGTTTTCAAAACCAGAAGTTGGATTTTAAAATTGAAGACACTTTATCAGCACAAATTCTGTCCAAAGGACTCAGATAAAACCAAGCAATTTATGCAATTTTTTAGGCTGTCACACTGATTTTCTTTTGTTTTGAAAAGCTAAGTTGCTGAAGATAATTGTGGTATCCTGAACAGCTGGAATCTGTTAAAAGGCATGCTATGGAGATTACTGCCTTACTAAACTGGCTAGAATGATAACTGGAATGCATTAAAAACTGGATTTACCATTATTCATTATGTTTGTGGTATAGACTGTGATATTCAGTTCTTAGCAAGGTAATCTATCCTGAGCGATTTGAAATAAACCCCTTTTCTCCCTTGCTACCACCCACCACTCCACAGATCCCACAACTTCTCAATTTCTTTGCAGATTTCTCTCACTAACGCCAAAGCTAAAATTATTCGACAAAGCATAATAGAATTTGAGTATCACTCAAGAGTAGACAGCAAAAATGGTCCTGTGGGGATAGAAGAATTTTAATCACAGAAAAGTTATTTTGGCTTGTTTTGACCCAGTTCGGGTGATCAGTTTGTAGATCTTGAGATGACGGACCAGCAATGAGTTTGTGCTGGCTCACTCCTCGGGAAATTACATTTGGTATTTCTGTGAGTCAAAAATCAGAAAAGAGGAGAGAAAAAATAAAACTAAATACAAAATATTAGCCCTACTGTTTTTTTCAGAAACTTGCTGAAATGCTTATTAAAATAAAAGATTTGATGGTTATGTTGAAGGAATACATTTAGAAACAAAAACTGAAATTGATGGAAAAGCTAAGCAGGTCTGGCAACATCTGTGGAGAAAGGAACAGAATTAACAACTGTTCTGAGGAAGGTCCCTCAAACAGAAATGTTAACTTTGATTTCTCTCCTTAGGTGCTGCCAGACCTGCTGAGCTTTGCCAGCAATTTCTGTTTTTGTGTCTGATTTATAGCATTCCCATTTGTTTTGTTTTTTATTTAGTACACTTGGATCAGGCTTCAGGCTAAAATGTGTTAAATAGCACATCCGTATAGAAAAAAAAACACAAATTATGTAATGTGGAACTGTATTGAGTATAAAGAATCTCATATTGAATACAACTACTAGGATAGAGCAGGCATTATATATTGTTGTATTGACAATAGAGAGCTATGAACAAATTAGGCAGGAACTAAATATGATGCATAAGTATTCCAGGGGACACCATTCATGGTTGCATTGGGCAGTCATGTAATGTACAACAGAATACTGGCTTAAAATAATATTCTTACCAGGCAGCATGGCAATCTGTAATAACCACATTCTACAAGTCTGTATTTTTCGAAGTCTAATCGTAGGATCACTACAATGTGGAAGCAGGCTGTTCAGTCCATCAGGTCCACACCAATTCTCTGAATGTTTGATTATATCTTACTAAACACAATCAGAAGGTTTGACAACAGATATCACAGCAATAAAGGCAACACATCTGAGATCTTAAATGTGTACATTTTCCCTGAATCACTTTTGAGAAGCAGCAATAGCATTCCGAATCTTCTAAGTCCTGGTCCTGTCGACAATTTTTTTCACGACAATCCATTCTTTTAAATTTACAGCTCCTTCAGGTGGACTTTGAGAAGAGACTTCTCTGTGTTTTTTTCAAAGGTTCTAATAGAAATTGATTAGAAAGATTGGCCCCACAATGTATAGTTTGTACGAAATCAACATTCTTCTTCAAAGTCTTCAGGAAAGGTTGGCATGGAAAATAGAAATCTAACATCCTGCTGTAGTCAGTATTCTTCTAAAATTTGGATATTGGCAAATTGTTAGAGTCAGAGACAAAGTGTTTCACTGTTTGCCTGTCTGCTATAATGCTACCACTGAGCACCCATATCATACAAAAGTTCAGTTCTCAACATTCTCTTGCCCCACATTGATATAAGCTCGACAGTTGTCTCTATCTGTTATGGGTTGCAGTTCTGAGATGAGTTAATTAAGTAAACAGATTGATGTCCTGTTCCAATCTTTCATACTATTTTGAACATCAGTAACAGAAGCTGCTAAAACTAACAAGTCACGAGACAGGTAGCAGAGTTTGTAACTCTTACTGGAAAGTGTTAGCATGTTTAGAAAACCGCAAGTCTGTGGCAATATGTAAAGGCTGAACAGGCTAGGGCTGTTCTCCCTGGAACGTTGGAGGCTGAGGGATGACCTTATAGAGGTTTATAAACTCATGAAGGATGTGGTTAGGTTAAATAGACAAGATCTTTTCCCTGGGGCGGGGGAGTCCAGAACTAGAGGGCATAGATTTAGGGTGAGAGGGGCAAGATTTAAAAGGGATCTAAGGGGCAACCTTTTCATGCTGATGGTGGTGCATGTATGGAATGAGCTGCCAGAGGAAATGGTGGCGGCTAGTACAATTGCAACATTTAAGAGGCATTTGGATGGGTATATGAATAGGAAGGGGTTAGAGAGATATGGGCCAAGCGCTAGCAAATGGAACTAGATTAGTTTTGGATATCTGGTCGGCATGGACAAGTTGGACCAAAGGGTCTGTTTCTGTGCTACACATCTCTATGACCCTATGATTCCAATAATCTCTTCACGTCTCAAACACCTTAAAGGTATGAAACATTGTCATGCTGCTTTGTTTTGAGATTGGCTTCTCTTTACTGTGTTCATCCCATCAGTAAAACTCTTTCTTTTCCCCCTTCAAAATGTTGCCAGCTCTTTCCTCTACCATTGCAGAAATCTTAAGTCATGTCTTCAACAGATCAAAACATACCCTGCTCTTATCAGCTCCCAGTCAGGACTTGGGTCTCTCTGCAAAAATACATTGTAATTGCATTCTCAGAGCCATAGCTAATTCATTTCATTGATCACAGCGACAATGATCTTTATTAGAGTCATAGAGTCAGAGATTTGAACTGGTTGAGACAGATTTGAATAGATTTGGGAGTACAAAAATAAATCCAAGCAGATTTAAACATTTGCACGTTAGTATCCTAGATCTTTAAATAAAACGTGGGTGAGATAGTTTTTTTAAAATTTTGGTGACAGACAGCCATAGAGTCATAGAGATATACAGCACGGAAATAGACCCTTCAGTCCAACCCATCCATGCTGACCAGAATTCCCTGGGTTGTCTTCTTTCTCTTTACTGTGAACATGTTTCTAATGAAAAGGTACCTTTGATAGAGAGTGTTTCCAAATTTCTTGGCTCTCAATGGCAGTTATTCTCTCTCCAATTTTCAGAATGCCAGCATTGGGTGGCACGGTGGCACAGTGGTTAGCACTGCTGCCTCACAGCGCCAGAGACCCGGGTTCAATTCCCGCCTCAGGCGACTGACTGTGTGGAGTTTGCACGTTCTCCCCGTGTCTGCGTGGGTTTCCTCCGGGTGCTCCGGTTTCCTCCCACAGTCCAAAAATGTGCAGGGGTCAGGTGAATTGGCCATGCTAAATTGCCCGTAGTGTTAGGTAAGGGGTAAATGTATGGGTGGGTTGCGCTTCGGCGGGGCGGTGTGGACTTGTTGGGCCGAAGGGCCTGTTTCCACACTGTAAGTAATCTAATCTATATCTAATCTAATCTAATCTAATCTATCTAATCTAATCTAATCTAATTTTTATAACCCCATCATTGGATTGTCTCATTGGTTCGATGTTGGAAAAACAGTAAATTCAAACACAATTGGGTTTTAGCATCCTGGGGCATAATTTAAACTGATTGGTTAAATTCAAATTGTTGTCGAAACAGCAACCAAAACTCAAGTAGCCATTTCACAGCCAAATTTTACATATTTTCAATTTTCTAGTAGACTCTGAGACTGCATCTACTCATACATACAGGTGCTTGTAGTCTTTCAACTCAGAACAGCATTCACTCTCTCTTAAAGGAACAGTACATACATTCAACTTCATAACACTATGGGCAATTTAGTTTGGCCAATCTAACAAACCTGCATATCTTTGGACTGTGGCATGAAGCCAGAGAACAGACAGTTGCCCAAGGGTGGAATCAAACTCTGGTTCCTGACGCTGTGAGGCAGCAGTGCTAACCACTGAGCCATCATGCCACCTGGTTTCCACCATTGTCCAGTCCACTTCATCTTAGAACTATCATGGATTCTGACTGAGTTTGAAAGAGTTTACAATGTCCCACTTCACTCAGGGAGTCCTGCTAAAATGTAGGTCATTTTCTGGCACACAGAAATAGAAACTCAATAGGGGACAGTTAACACAGTGGTCTTCTCATGTTCTCTTTGCTGTGTTTTCCTCACAACCTACTTTGGTGCAAGGAGGATGACCAAAGGATTAAAAAATTTAGAAGGGATGCAAAGGATACCTGGCACTGTAACTTCCATGCCCACCAAGGGCAGTAGAAAATTTCATAATTGAAGGTGAAAGGTGTAACTATATAGATGTAAAATAATAATAAAAGCCTCTTTAAAAATATTTTACTTTGACTTAGCTTTGGCTCTTGTTCCAACCCAAATGCCCTGTTAAATGTTCACCTTTTGTCTGCATTTTGAAACATTAAAGAAGAATACCATCAAAATGTTAACTTTTATAGGGAAGGTCACTGACCTTACTTGAGAAACAGCAGCAAAGTTTGCACCTGTTTTCTTTAAGGGTGATATTGAACTTAACTTCATTCAATTTCGATCTTGTCATTTTCAAATATTTTCTCAACTTCTGCCAATTCTGTTTGGTCCCCTGTCACATTCTCTGGAGAATCATCAGCATTGTTTGGATGAAGATGGTGCTGTGGTCCACTTGGCTTTCATACTGCACACACGCGCACACGCACAGACTCACACACACACACACACACAGACTCACACACACACACAGACTCATATAGACACACACACTTATATAGACATGCATTCATATAGACACACTCAT
Source organism: Chiloscyllium plagiosum (assembly GCF_004010195.1). Lineage (NCBI taxonomy): Eukaryota > Metazoa > Chordata > Chondrichthyes > Orectolobiformes > Hemiscylliidae > Chiloscyllium > Chiloscyllium plagiosum. The sequence continues at coordinate 47,107,890 of NC_057732.1, read as the reverse complement.
TATAAGCACACGTTTGTATACTCACACGCGCACACACACACGTAGACACATATAGGCACACACCGACACGCCCACATATATTCAAACACAGACACACACACACACACGTACTCATTATAAACACACATGCTTATATAGACACACACACATTCATATAGACACACACACGTACTCAAACATGCACTCAATATAAACACATACACACATGCATTCTCATATAGACACACACTCTCATATAGACACCCACCCATTTGTACTTAAATATACACTCATATAGACAGACACACACACACTCACACACCACATACACACACACATTCATATAAACACCATACTCGCACTCTCACATAGAGAAAGGAGAGCTGTTTTGCATGGCAATGGCTGAGAGAAAAAAGACATCCCTGTGATCTCAGTTCAGCAGTTGAGAAATCAGATGCAACTAGCCAAACTAGGTTTAAGATAGTCTTTTCACATTTCCTTTTGATAATATATTATAATAATGCATTTGCTTAGCACTTATTGCTCAATAAAACATTGGATAGAAAACCTGGAGGATCATCTATAAATGTGTCAAATTTAAAACTGTTGAGATATGTCACTTTTGTGGCTGATTCCAATAAATATTGGTTTAGCAATGCTGTAGACATTGCAGTGACTTGTCTCTTAATGATTTCCTGCCTAACTTTGTTTAATTACCTTTCATCAGGCTAACGCTGCAATGAAAAAGCAACAACATTGCTTTACTGTATGCACTTTTCTCTCCCCCACTCACTCACTCATTGTCAGAATCTCAATGCTGTTGGTTCCCATTTGGCAGGTTGCTTAAAGGAGCATGTTCCACGTGTATGTAATGGAATAATGTGGTATGGAAAGAGGCCATTCCACACACAGCATGTCTGTTCCAATCAGTTAAATACAGCTTTGGGTTCATTTGAATATCAATCAGGGAAAGTCAATAATTGGACTGCTGTCTGGAAGTGTGTACTGTGCTTTAGCTGCTGAGGTGAATCACCTTCTGAAACCTTATTTTGGTTGAAGGAACCTTTTTAAATTGATTAGTGATACAGACTGGTCTCCATATGTTAGCGCCAAAAAATGCTCAAAATATGAAACTGCCAGATGTGAAGGATGCCTTGATGTTGCTTTGAAGAAACCTGGTGTTTACCTGCAGATCTCAAGGAGATGGGTGTCCATTTTTCACTACACAGTCAAACATTGGCATGCATATGGAGAGACTGAAACTCTGAAGAAACATAAGGTGGACAGAGAAATGGGACAGCAGAAGAAGGAGGAAGCTTGTAGTCACGGCTTGTAGCTGGACCATTCTATATTACATGTCACTTGTGATAAACAAAATCCAAAGGAAAACAGCTTTGATCACAAGTCCATCAGGCTGTGGTCAGCACATTAAAAAAAAATAAGACCCTATGGGCAAGGGGAGGGTCAGTTCTGTTGAGTGGTGAGAACTCTTTGAGAAGGTAACGAACAAGTTAGACAGAGGAGAGCCAGTGAACGTGATCTATTTGAGATTTCCAGAAGGCCATTGACAAGGTATCACATAGGAGACTGCTAGGTAAGATAAGAGCCTGTGGTATTAGGGGCAAGGTACTGGCATGACTGACTTGCAGAAGGCGCACTATGGGTTAAAGGGGTCTTTTACAGGATGGCAGCCAGTAACTGGTGGAGTTCGCAGGGGTCCACAACTTTTCAAGCTCTACATTAATCATTTGGGCAAAGGAACTGAGCATATTGTTGCTAGGTTTGCAGATGATACAAAGATATTTGGAAGGGCTGCTATTGTTGAAGAAGTGGGGAGGCTCAAGATGGACATAGACAGCTAAGAGAATCGGCAAGGAAGTGACAGATAGAATACAATATGGGAATGTGCAAGGCTATGCACTCTGTTGAAAGAATAGAGGAATTTTCTAAACAGAGAATGGCCACAGAAATCTGAAGCAAAAAGGGACTTGGGAAAATAATTTAGAATTCTCTTAAGGTTAACATGCAGGTTCAGTTGATAGTTTGGAAATGCAATGTTAGTATTAATTTCAACAGGGCTACAAGAGCAGAGATGAACTGCTGAGGCTATAAGGCTCTGGTCAGACCTTGTTTGGAATATTGTAGACGGTTTTGTGCCCTGTATCTAAGGAAGGATGTGCTGACATTGGACAGGGATCCAGAAGACATTTACAAGAATGATCCTGGAAATAAAGGACTTGTCAAATAAGGAGCTGTTGAGGACTCTGGGCCTGTACTTGATGGAGTTCAGAAGGATGAGGAGGGATCTGATTGAAACTTACAGAATACTGAGAAACCTGGATAGAGTGGATGTGAAGATCTTTTTCACTAGTAGGAGAGACTATGACCTGAGGGCACAGTCTCACAGTGAACAGATGAGCTTTAAAACTAGGTTTGGAGAAATTTCTTCAACCAGAGTGTGGTTAATCTGTGGGACCCGTTACCACAAAAGGCTGTGGAAGTCGAGTCATTGTGTGTATTTAGGACAGAGATAGTTTCTTAATTCATGAGAGGATCAAGGGTTACGGGAAGAAGGCAGGAGAATGGGGTTGAGAAATATCAGCCATGATTGAATGGTAAAACATACTCGATAGACTGAATGGGCTAATTCTGCTCTTATATCTTATGGTGTCTTGAGCAGAATATCAAAGTAATTTGGCTGATTGCCCCATTGCCAAAAAATGTTCAACATGCACTAGGATGCAACTTGATTAATGGTGAGAAGTTATTTCCTTTCTGCACTCTTCTGCCACCGCACACTGCCTTCGATGCAGCTAGTCAGGTGAAGAGACAGGCACATGTCACCTTCAGGAATGGGCCTTTGCAAAGAGTGCCTGGAGGGACATGCAGTGGTATTCATTGGGTTTTGTCCCAAGCAGTTCCATGAAGCAAGACTCTGCGCTCTACTGTCTGTTTCCTGGGACACATGCCAAGACAAACATTGACTGTGCTTGGAGGACCATCCACTCCATGAAAGACAATCTGTGGTCTGCCTGAAACTTGTTGAGTAAAGACTTGACCTCGTCCAAGTATTATAGACTCAAGCTTGGGTCAGCTGCCATGAAGGTACAGTGGGGAAAGACCACCATCCAAGGACTTGCTACCAAAATATAATGTGGGTCTGTTACATTTCAAGATATGCTCATAGCCTTAATGGGAATGTAAATAGAATCCTTTCATGTTTAGAAGATGCCTTTTTTGTTGCAACTAGATTGAAGCTCCAAAGCAGAAAGTCAAGATTCCACTGTATTTTCTTCAATGTCAGTACGGACATGTTTTGTACTTGTTTCATTTACTTACAGATAATTTATGACTATATCTATTTTTGAAGTAAAATAAAGGGAGAATAAAAATCAGGATAAATGCAGAACACAGGGATAGCAGGAATGTTTGGTATGAGCAAAACACTTACTTTTGGATACAACGCATTCACTTACCCTTAACACGTTCACTTTATTTTGTAGACGAACTGAAAAATCTCCAAAAGTCCATTCTGGGAGGGATCGGGGTCCCAATTTGTGAAATGTCCTTCTTGAACTGGTGGCACAGTGGCTCAGTGGTTAGTACTGCTGCCTCACAGTACCAGGGTCCCAGGTTCGATTCCAGCCTCGGGCATCTGTCTGTGTTGAGTTTGCACATCCTCCCTATGTCTGTGTGGGTTTGTGCCAGTTTCCTCCCGCAGGCCAGGTGAATGAGCTATCCTAAATTGTCCATAGTGTTAAGTGCATCGTTCAGAGGGGACTGAGTGGGTTAATCTTCAAAGGGTCGGGTTGGACTGAAGGGCCTGTTTCTGCGCTGTACGGAATCTAAAAATCTAACCCCTCCACCTGCCTTTCTTGATCCCCAATTCTTTGACCATGGGTTCAGTCACCCTTCTCAATATGTCCTCTTCTGTTGCAACATCCGTTCCCCCTGTATCTTTCTTAAGGGCCTTGTGATGTTCAATGTGCCAAATACAAGGAAAAATACCTCAAAACTCCATCATCATTGGCAAAGCATTTTCCCCTCCGGATGCCCTTGTTTTCTGCTTCCTGCCACAACTTAAGCACTTTGCAACTTCAACAGCGCTTTGTAAATGGTAAGCTCTTACTGTCATTTAAACTGTGCACAGAACTTGTGAACAGAGCTATCAGAGGAACTGCAGAAATGGATCTTAATGGTGGCTTGCAGGGTTAACATTTCCTTTCCTCCTATCTTCTATTAAATGTAGTAATTTGCCAGGCAGAGAATTCTCTCAGGTATTTGGTCAATTTTAGCACCTTCAATTGGATTAATTGGTCACTCTCTATGTTTGAAGTGGATGTTTTGAAAAATGCTGTACGGTTTTCAAGCTGAAAATTACTTTAAAAAATTGTAATGCACTGCAGATAATTTACACAGAGTGAGGTTGAATGCAGAGGGTGCACAAATATGTGAACAATAATAGAGGCACCATAGTTGAAATCTGGCTGCTCAAAGTTCCACAATTTATTCTGAGATCTATTGTTCTATTGAATCAATTATTGCTCTCAGATAATTTTGTTTGAAAACACATTTCTCTCATCAACTCAAAGGACAGGCCATTCAGTCCGTCAAATGTGTTCTGTCATTCAATCGGATTATTATGCACTTGTATCTTAACGCTCACAAACTGGTTTGGTTCTGTCAACTTTGGGAACCTTTTTTGAACAAAAATCTATCAATTTCAGCTTTCAGATCTCTAGCTGGCCTCCAACTTTTGTGGAGAGAAGGTTCCTCATTTCCTCTACTGTTTTTGTGTGGCCAAATTGCCTGATCTTGCCTATAGATGGCTTAACGCCCGTTTTAAGGTTGTGGTCCCTCACCTGGACTCACCCAGCAAAAGAAGATTGCGCTTTAATTATCCCATCCAATTTTTTAATCATTTTAAGCCCCTTAATCAGAACGATTATTATTCTATTACAATCCTTGACTATGTAACATGGCTTCTTAAGTGTTTCTTTTATATCCTGGTAATCTTGTGGTGCAGTTTTGGTGTCCCTATCTCTGAGCCAGGGAGCATGGGGTTCAAGTCCTGCCTGTTCCAAGTGTGTGCCTTAACATTTATGAACAGGTTGGTTAGAAAATATCTACCCTGGTATAATTCTAAGGTACCTCCAAGGTTCGTCATCTCTCCAAGACAACAATATCTTGAAGGGCATTGCCAAGAACTGACCTGCAATATCCCCGAAGGAGATATGAAAGAACTCTGTACATGTATAATATTGCTTCAACATCTTTGTTTTTATGGACATCCTCAGTTATAGGTCAATATAACACTACCTTTTCTAATTATTTTTATACCTGTCAATGAGCATTTCATACTTTATGTATTTGTACTCTTGTACGAGACAGTTGTGAGTCTCAGCTACAATATTGTGGACATTTGTTGGAGCCACATTATAGGAAAGATTTAACTACATTAGAGTGAGTGCTGCAATGGTTAGCAAGAATGGTTCCAGGAATGAGAAACTTCAACCATGAGGATAGATTGAAAAGTTCTCTTTGGAGAGAACAAGGCTGAAAGGATATTTAAGGAAGATTTTCAAAATCATCAATGGGTTGGATAGAGTAGATAGGGAGGAGCTGCTCCCACTCATAAAAGGAATAAGAATGAGAGGGCATAGAAGAAATAAGAGTGATGTGAGAAAAATCTGCTTCCTGCGGCAAAGTAGTTAGTGTATAGAATGCTCTGCCTGACAATGTGATGCAGGAAGGTTCAACTGAGGATTTCAGGAGGGCATTGGATGATTATTTTAACAGAAATTGTATGCAGGGATCTGTGAAAAGACTAGAGATTGGCACTGGGAGTAGAACTGTTGTGGGTGCAATGGGTGGAATGGTCTGCTTTTGCATGATTTCAACTCTGCAATTCTGGGAAATCTCTCGACATGTCTGCAGTACCAGTTTCTCTCCATTTGGAAAATATTCTGATCCACTTTGGAGAACTTCACAGTTGCCCACATTGAAGTCAATTGTTGATTTGCTTAACCTGTCAAAATCCCTTTACAAAGGTTTACTCTGGCTTGGCTTATTTATTATTCCATCTAACTAAGTGTTGTCCATAAAATCAAACATATGGCTCTCTATTCCTTCATAAAAGTCATTTATAAATATAATGAAAAAATGTGACTCCAGCACAGACTCTGAGGAGAAAGCAGAAGTCAATTTGAGTTCTGGGTTGATTTATCACCTGGAGGTGGCTCCTATTGTGCAAGTGGCAAAACTTAGTACACGTTTTTCAGAGAAAATTCATTTTTTGTCCTATTCCATATTGATTTCCTCTGCCTTTTTGTGGATTAGAAATGGATAACATGTAAAATTCTCTGCCAATTTCACTGAGACCTGGTTCACCATTTTAAATAGAGGATAGACATCAAATTTCCTCCAACATACAATTTCCATTTGATCTTACAGTGCGGTGGAAGATCATTAAAACAAAAGGGCTCAGGGTTTGTGGTGATAATGCAAAGTCTGCTGATTCTATATGGTAAGTGTATAGTGTTTTCAAGCCTTCAAATGACACCAATTAGGAATTGTGCTGTAATGTAGATGCATTTTTAATGTAGTGATTCATCCTAAGGCTCTGTCCTTTAAAGGAACTTTACATTGTGCTTTCACATATGTTACAGTCTTTTTCCAGTTGAGAATACGGTGAAAAATGTTACAAACTGTCCTGTCAGCCTGTACTGTCACCTTTTCCAGCGTGATTTAGATTGCTCTGATTAATGAAGAAAGCTAGTTTTGACATGTTGAAGTAATGAAAGAACTTAAATTGATTGACAGGCATCTTACTTTGACATTTAAGTGAGACCCTTCAGTTGTTTCTTTGTGAGAAGATGCTTGGCTGAGTTTCAAATGACTTTCTTTTCTCAAATCATTGAAATGGAGATTGTAGTTAGATAGTTAATTTTTCCTCCTGAGGTTTATAAAATGTTTATCATTGATATGTCATGAAACCTGAAGACGGTATATGTGGATAATGCAGAATATGTGGGTGAAGTGATCCTGATGATGTAGTGGGCATGTACTGGCATGGTGCTGAGTGGTGGGGAGGGTGTGTTGAGGGAGGTTAGAGGTGAGGTTTAGAATGGACCTTTAAGTAATGTTGGGAGCTGGGATATTGTGTCAGATAACTGAGGCAGGGCTGCTGACAAATCAGTCTCAGCACTGACACCCTTAATGCACTTCAGCGCTGCTCTGAAAACAACCTTGCTTTCCATACCACTTCTGCTCAAAACAGACGTTGATGGGTTGGGGGCTGGGTTGGCATTGTGACTCAGATTTTTAATTTGGAGATGCTGGTGTTGGACTGGGATGTACAAAGCTAAAAATCACACAACACTAGTTTATAGTCCACAGGTTTATTTGGAAGCACTTGCTTCCAAATAAATCTGTTGGACTATAACCTGGTGTTGTGAGATTTTTAATTCAGATTTTTAACACTATGAGCAGCTTCTCCCCACAATTCAAAGCCAGTTTCTGAGGTTAGAATGCTATCTCCCATTAAACTGAACACCTCAGCTGAAATAGCTGTATTAGGAAAGCATTAGACTGAAGATCCAAAGGTCCCTGGTTCAATCCCAGACTTGTTTCAAAGGACGGCAAGGTGGCTCAGTGGTTAGCATTGCCACTTCACAGCATCAGGGAGCCAGGCTCAATTCCAGCCTCCGGCAAATATCTGTGTGGAGTTTGTACATTCTCCCTGTGTCTGCATGGGTGTGCTCCAGTTTCCTCATACAGTCCAAAGATGTGCAGGTTAGGTGAATTGGCCATGCTAAATTGCTCATAGGGTCCAGGGATAGCTGTGGCGAATGCAGGGTAGGGGAGGTGTGTGTGCGCATGGGATGCACTTTGGAGATTTGGTATGGAATTGTTGGGCTGAATGGCCTGTTTCCACACTGTAGGGGATTCTATGATAAGCACTGCCTTGTTACTTCAATGTCAATTTTAACTAAAGTGGCTCATGACTCACACTTCTTATTCTCAAATGTCTTAAAATATTGTATCGCGTTACGGTAAATGAAGCAGTATCACCCATATTCTATTTGTATGGCATAGGAGTCTAGATAGGTTAAATGGTCTTTTCCTGAGCCTAGTCCCTTCTGGATAGCAATTCTATTACAATTAGGTAATTTACTAATTCAAGCTGATGGGGGTGAGGGGGGCGGGGTGGGGTGTGCAGGGGGGATGGTGGTAAGGGGGATGGTTTACTGATAATATTACTGGGCTAGTAATCGAGCTAATTGCCAGGCAGATGGATCATGGCTTGAATTAGAGTCATAGAGTCATAGAGATGTACAGCATGGAAACAGGCCCTCCGGTCCAACACATCCACGTCGACCAGATCTAGTCCAGTCCCATTTGCCAGCACTTGGTCCATATCCTTCTAAATCCTTCCCATTCATATACCGATCCAGACACCTTTTAAAAATGCTGTAATTATACCAGTCTTCACCACTTACTCTGACAGCTCATTCCACACTCGCACCATCGTCTGCATGATAAATTTGCTCCTTAGGTCCCTTTTATATCTTTCCTCTTTCACCCTAAACCTATGCCCTCTAGTTCTGAACTCCCCCACCCAGGGAAAATACCTTGTATATTTACCATATCCACACCCCTCATGATTTTATAAGCCTCTATAAGGTCACCCCTCAGCCTCCGACACTCCAGGAAAAACAGCCCCAGCCTATTCATCCTCTCCCTGTAGCTCAAACCCTCCAAACCTGGCAACATCCTTGTAAACCTTTTCTGAACACTTTCAAGTTTCACAACATTCTTCCTAGAGGAGGGAGACCAGAATGGCACATGATATTCCAACAGTGGCCTAACCAATGCCCTGTGCAGTCGCAACATGACCTCCCAACTCCTGTACTCAATACTCTCTCCAATAAAGGAAAGCATATCAAACGCCTTCTTCACTATCCTATCTATCTGCGACTCTGCTTTCAAGGAACTATGAACCTGCACTCCAAGGTCTCTTTGTTCAGCAACACTCTGCAGGACCTGACCATTAAGTACATAAGTCCTGTTCTGATTTGCTTTTCCAAAATGCAGCATCTCACATTTGTCTAAATTATGATTTGGAGATGCCGATATTGGACTGGGGTGTACAAAGTTAAAAATTACAATACACTAGGTTACAGTCCAACAGGTTTAATTGGAAACACACTTGCTTTCAGAGCGATGCTCCTTCATGAAGGAGCATCGCTACATAAGTCCTGTTCTGGTTTGCTTTTCCAAAATGCAGCATCTCACATTTGTCTAAATTATGATTTGGAGATGCCGATGTTGGACTGGGGTGTACAAAGTTAAAAATTACAATACACTAGGTTACAGTCCAACAGGTTTAATTGGAAACACACTTGCTTTCAGAGCGATGCTCCTTCATGAAGGAGTGTCGCTCTGAAAGCTAGTGTGCTTCTAATTAAACCTGTTGGACTATAACCTGGTGTTGTGTGATTTTTAACTTTGTCTAAATTAAATTGTGTCTGCCACTCCTCAGCCTATTGGTCCATCTGATCAAGATCCCATTGTACTTGGGTGTCCACTACATTTGTGCCATCTGCAAACTTACCAACTATACCTCCAATGTTCACATCCAAATCATTTATATAAATGACGAAAAGTCATGGACCCAATACCGATCCTTGCGGCACACCACTGGTCACAGTCCTCCAATATGAAAAGAAACTGTCCATCAGCCTCTGTCTTCGATCTTCAAGCCAACTCTGTATCCAAATGGTTAGTTCTTCCTGTATTTCACGTGATCTAACCTTGCTAGCCAGTCTACCATGAGGAACCTTGTCTAGAGCCTTGCTAAAGTCCATATAAATCACATCTACCACTCTGCCTTCATCGGTCCTTTTTGTTACTTCTTCAAAAAACTCAATCAAGTTTGTGAGACATGATTTCCCACGCACAAAGCCATGCTGATTATTCCTAATCAGTCCTTGCCTTTCCAAATGCGTGTACATCCTGTCCCTCAGGATTCCCTCCAACAACTTGCCCACCACCGATGTCAGGCTCACTGGCCTATAGTTCCCTGGCTTGTCCTTACCACTTTTCTTAAATAGTGGCATCAAGTTAGCCAACCTCCAGTCTTCCAGCACCTCACCTGTGACTACCAATGATACAAATATCTCAGTAGGGGACCCAGAAATTACTTCCCTAGATTCCCAAAGAGTTCTAGGCTACACCTGATCAGACCCTGGCAATTTATCTACTGTTATGAATTTTAAGTCATTCAGCACCTCCTTCTCTGTAATATGGACATTTTTAAAGATGTCACCATCTTTTTTTCTCCATCTATATCTTCCATGTCCTTCTCTACAGTAAACACTGATGCAAAATACTCATTTACTATCTCCCCCATCTCCTATAGTTCCACACATAGACTGCCTTGTTGATCTTCGAGGGGCCCTGTTCTTTCCCTATTTACCCTTTTGTCCTTAATATATTTATAAGATCCCTTTGATTCTCCTTAACCCTATTTGCCAAAGTTATCTCATGCCCCCTTTCTGCCCTCCTAATTTCCCTCTAAAATTAGTTCTTATTGCCTTTATACTATTCTAAGAACTCATTCGATCTCTGCTGTCTATACCTGACATATGCTTCCTTTTTGTTTCCTAACCAAAACCTCAATTTCTCTAGTCATCCAGCATTTTCTACTCCTACCAGCCTTTCCTTTCACGCTAACAGGAATATATTGTCTCTGGACTCTCATTATCTCATTTTTGAAGTCTTCCCATTTTCTAGCAATCCCTTTACCTGCGAATATTGCCTGCAATCAACTGTTGAAAATTATTTCCTAGTACTATCAAAATTGGCCTTCCTCCAATTTAGAACTTCAACTTTTAGATCCATTCTATCATTTTCCATCACTATTTTAAAACTAATGGAGTTATGGTCACTGGTTCCCAAGTGCTTCCCCACTGTCACCTCAGTCACCTGCCCTGCCTTATTTCCCAATAGTAGGTCAAGCTTTGCATCTTCTCTAGTAGGTACATCCACATACTGAATCAGAAAATTTTCTTGTGCACACTTAACAAACTCCTCTCTATCTAAGCCCTTTACATTATGGCAGTCCCAGTCTACGTTTGGAAAGTTAAAATCCCCTACCATAACCGTCTTATTATTCTTACAGATAGCTGAGGTCTCCTTTTAAATTTGTTTCTCAATTTCCCGCTGACTATTTCAACACGATCTGGAATAAAGAACTGACTTAACAGTGGTTATGTAACCATCAGTGGTTCACTGATGTCCTTTAGGGAAGGAAACCTACCATGCTTTCCTAGGCTAGCCATTCCTACAACAATTCAATTGACTTATACCTGGACAATAAGAGACAAGCAATAAATATTATCCGAAACAGCAATACCCATTTCCTGTGTTTCTTTTTAATATAAATAATATGTTACACATCAACTGAGTTTGAAATGGACCGTTTTCTTGTCAGTTAAAGAAAATATTGAAAATATTGTTCCAGGAAGGTTTTCCAAATAAATTCAGAAATGCACTACCTTTGAAAATGAGATCCACCTGAGGTTTAATGCAGTTCTATTATTGCAACAAACTTCCCAGATCTCCACTTTTCTGCATCCACTCTATTGTGCTAGCTGGAAGTTAGGAGATTTGATCTCAAACATTGTTTTTTAAAATTAAATGCAATAATCTGTTTCGTCAAGTGTTTTGTATTTGTTAACCTTACTGAAACCACTGTTAAATTGGTGGTTTGAAGAGAGCAGAAAGACATATTGTGTGTGAAGGTTGCAATGATGGTCATTTGTATTTATTTATGAAAATGAAGACTTTAGTCTTGGTGAGTAGGATCAGTCCTTCATATCCCTGTCTAAATGATCAATTTATGCCAAATTTGGTCAGTTTATATTGGCCATATTCACTTTTTATCACCATCAAATCAGCAAGTTGCTGATTCGGAACCGGTAGCATTAACAATAATCCTGTTTAATTCTGGCTCATTTTTTTTAATCAATTGTGTTCTAGTCAACTTTCACTTCCAATCATCTGATCATGCATTTTCTCCTGTCTTTCTTTTTAACTATAGCAAGCACTCGTGGAGGTCCTGTGAAAGCTGAATGAAATATGACAATCTCTCACTCTGAAAATAGTACAGCCAACAAAGCAGAATGTGGACAATCTCGCTGCATTGTTTTTACTGTTGGATGTAAAGTGGGGATAGGAATGAAATTACCTCAGTATAAAAATGATTTGACTTCAATACATGTAGGGAAGCTGTAAATCCTTTTGAACAGGGCTCACATATTTGTTGTGAACATTGGAAACTTCTGATAGCTTCACTGCTCCAACAGTTCATCTTGGTGGAGGATACCTACACAAAATCTTTGATAGAAGACAGACTCAGTCCTATTGAACAGAAAAAGTTTATTGCATAGGACTTTAGAGCTAGTTATATGAGATCTGAGTTACTTGTGAAATCTCAGCTTAAGCCAAATAGTAAGAGGACATGTCAGTTCAACTGCATTGAGTGAGAACAACATTTTAGAGAAAGATACATTCTCGTTCACACCAGCTAATCCTCCAAGGATAAGTCAATTTTACCGTAATGGGAAATACTTATATCATGGTCAATTAACCCTATAAACTATTAACTATATTGTATAACAAATCTTCCCTCCCCAGCAGCACCAAGCTTTTCTCTTGCTTATTAAATTTTTTATATGAATGTTTCAAGTAAAGTAGATTTTCCATAATCTTATCTCCCCCACCTCCTCCTCCTTCCACCCCACCGACCTCCCATGTTTCTGACTTTAACTGATGACTTAGTTCAGCTGGAAGTGTGCTGCTTGAAGATGAAATAATCAGGTTCAGATCATTGACATCCTGGAACCTTGCTGGATCTTTGATTACCCAAGTGCCACTTGCAGACAACATGTTCTGGCGTTGATGTCACTGTTCAATGTTGGCTCTTTTGGAGGGCCATCAGTTTCTTCAAATTGTTAAAAAGAGAGCTGTGTTACTGAAAGAAGTAAGCTTCTCCTTTTAATGCTGAGACAAGATAGACTCATACGTGATCCTTCCATTCTTGCACGTTTTCATTTGGATAAACATTTTGTCAGGTTCAATCATGGACAGAAAAGCTGACTTGCTATTTTGCAGCTGCATTGACTAGACCGATTAATTGACTATACCAAAATTCTATTACTGACTCCCAGTGACCAATGTATCAATGATGTTAAATGCTCTAATTTGGAAGATGTTTTTGAAAGACAACGGAATAATTCCTTCACGTTTGTGAAATCAGTAGTACCTTCAGATCACTCACTGCAGCTTTCAGACCTGAGCATAATTTATTTTGAGTGGTGTATGATTTCTCTTGGTTTCAGTGAACAGTTTTCTGAGATTTATGTCTTCATTTTGATTAGAGTTACATTGATCATTGAGCTAATAATTCCTAGCATCAACTGTTGTGAAGACTTCTTGATTTTGTCTATCATATATGATCTTTGGCATTTTTGCACCTTAGCCAGTTGATAAAGTCTGATGATCTGCTGTTTGTGGATTTCAGCTCTTCCATCATCTTTCCAAAATGAAATAGTCATTTCATTGTAACAAAAACTGAAATAAATGTATCAAAAATTCTGATGACAATTTAGAAATGAAGTAGTTCTGGTTGTAATCGTGAAATTCTGACAATGTATAAAACGTTAATTAGTAAATTGAACAACAGGTTCCCCTGAACTCTATATTCTTTTATTAAATCTTGCTTTATAACTATCATTGATAACTGCAATATGAATAATTAGTGTCATGGAGTTATACAGCACAGACACAGGCTCTTCAGCCCAGCTTATCCATGCTGACTAGGTTTCTTAAATTGAAATAGTCCCATTTGCCTGCATTTGGCCTATAGCCCTGTAAATCCTTCCCATCCGCATACTTATCCAAATGTCTTTTAAACATTGTAATTAGACCCAATTCCTTTGGCAGCTCATTCCATGTAAATGCTACTCTCTGTGTGAAAAAGTGGCCCCTCAGGTCCCTTTTAAATCTTTCCCCTCTCACTTTAAACCTATGCTGCCTAGTTTTGGACTCCCCTACAAATTCTGCATTTTTAGTCTCTTTCTAAAATGGAGGAAGAACTGTTAATTCATATTGTTTTCTTCTTTGTGAGTTTTTTTACAAGACATGGACAATAGTCAGCATTTATTGCCCATTGCTAATTGCCTAGAAGGCAGTTAAGAGTCAACCACATTGCTGTGGATCTGGAGTCATGTGTAGGACAGATGGGGCAACAACAGCAGATTTCCTTCCCTAAAGGACATGAGTGAAGCGGATTTTTAAAAAAAAACAATTGACAAAGGTGTTACCGGGCTTTTTTTTATTAAACAAGAAGATTTTGAAGGCATTCAAATTTTATCATCTGCTATGATGAGAGATATATACTCACGTTTCCGGAAGTCTGGAATTCTGGATTACTACGTTAATAATATTACTACAATGCCACTGCCTCCCTCTCTCTAATTTGAGAAAAATACTGCAGATGTTGGAATCCAGAGCAGACAGGCAGGAGGCTGGAAGAACACAGCAAGTCAGGCAGCATCAGGAGGTGCAAAAGTTGACATTTTCGGTGTGACCCTTCGTCCGGACACCTGAAGAAGGATTACACCCAAAGTGTAGAATTCTGCACCTGCTGATGCTGCCTGACTTGCTGTGTTCCTCTCCCTCCTGACGCTGCCTGACTTGCTGTGTTCCTCTCCCTCCTGATGCTGCCTGACTTGCTGTGTTCCTCTCCCTCCTGATGCTACCTGACTTGCTGTGTTCCTCTCCCTCCTGTCGCTGCCTGACTGGCTGTGTTCCTCTCCCTCCTGATGCTGCCTGACTTGCTGTGTTCCTCTCCCTCCTGATGCTGCCTGACTTGCTGTGTTCTTCCAGCCTCCTGCCTGTCTATTCCCTCTGTCTAATGGCTTTTCATGGCCTTTTTAATTATATGGATGATTTTCACCCTTTCTGCTTTTTCTCCTTGAGATATGCACCATTCTTAAATGAGAAAACTCTGTTGTCCTGGTTTCATGCCTTTAAGACTGTTAATGTTTGCATGACAGAAATTTGTTTTCACTTCCAAATGATGACTTTAATGAAGTCTTCTCCATTCAATGTTTTCACTCTAATTAGTCAAATCATACTACTGATTTTCTTAATAAGTATCTTTTATTTTGGCAGTATTTTCTGACAATTTTCAACAATCAGAATTATGCCCATTCATTTAATACAATTTATACCTCATGTCAGTTTTTCAACCATTAATGTTTTCATTATTTACCATTCCTCTCAGGGACTTAACTTAATTTGGGTGCCCAATCTCAATAGCCTTATCCTGGGTTTATGATTTGGATACTTCCCTTGTCAGTTTGGCAAGACTTTTCATCGACCATACAAAAGTTTTCACTGTCTTTCATTATTTCCAGCTGTTTTGCATTTCTGCTGGTAAGCTTAGATTTGTGTCGCCATAGTCTTACCCGACCATTGGGGCTGGTCTCTTGTTAGAGAGAGAAGCGACTGGTGGTGATTTAACCTGAAGGCCATCAAACCTCAGGCAAGGGAAGAGGTTGAGAAGGAAAGTCCTTCATAGGAGCCTCAAACCAGTGATGGGAATTGAACCAACACTGTTAGCATTATATTGCTCTGTAAACCAACAATCCAGCCAACTGAGCTAAATGGATTCCCACAAGCGTACCATTGCCATTGCTTTTTGCCATGTTTTTAACTACTGACTGCTGTGTTCACAAAAGCTGCCTGGTTCTCTTTGCTTTAGGCTATGAATATGTAATGAGGTATCAATAGTCATCTTACTGGAATATTTCATTTCATTTTTTTCCCTCCTCATTTAGCACTGAAGATTTCTTCAGAAGACAACCACTTCTAATATGCTACATAAGGTACTGGTACCTTCCTGTAGCTACCACATATATATAGCCATGTCCATCAGGACCATCTAAGATGTTTTGGGTCGATGCACTACCATGATCTTTCTTATAAATATTGTTATGACTTAAAAGCAAAAAGAACAACAGGCCATAGATTTAAAATGTGCAAATAAAGTAAGAGTGATGAAAGGAAAGACTTGTTCACACAGTGAATAGTTAGATTATGGAATGCATTGCCAGGAAATGTGGTTGAGACAGGTTCAACTGAGGCACTCATGAGGGAATTGGATGATTATTTGGATGGAAAAGGCGTGCAGGGATAAGAGGAAAAGGCAGGAAAAAGCAGAGTTAGGCAATAAAACCAGTGCCAAGCTGGGCCAAATGGCCTCCTTCTACACAATAACGATTCTGTGATTCTGTGAAATGGAAAGAGTGCACCAATAATTGTGCCCCACTTTTCTACAACCCATCACAAACTGTATAACGTACCAATAACACCACCAAGGTGATCAGGTTACCTGACTGACTGCTTTTTGGGACAAAAACAATTCGCACCAGAATTTATCATGAGTAGAAAATAACTCTTCTTTTGTAACATACCTAATTTTTATGTAAGGAAGAGTAAAAAAAAAAATAATCTATTACTGTGCAACTTAAACTATATTACTTCTAAAACCTCAAATGTACACATGAGTAGGACATGGAAGACAAAAGTTTTGATGCAGATAAAGCAGAAAGAATACAGACAGAATAAACAACATTCCAAAGATCACAAGTCCAGATTTGAAGTTGATGTTAAGTTGTTTCGCACAATCTTTTTATCTTATATTATGTGTACGGCAATGGTTATTCTTCCATCCAACAATTAATCAGGTGGATCTAGGTCTTTTCTTGTTGGAGCTCTTATTTTGAAGCTTTCTTGGTTTCCTTTCTCATGGAAGAGAGAGAAAGAGAGATGAATGCTTTCAGGCTGCAGGCTTTGGATGTCCTTCTCCCTGCTGCCTTGGCATGTACAACTTTTACCACTCTGTAGCTCAACCAATCAGTCAGCCATCATCAAGCAGAAATTCCTTAACTTAAAAGACCACAAACTGCTCAGACTTGAATTCTCCTGCTGCCTGCTTCAACGAGCAACGTTGTAGTGCACTGTTCAAAAATGTGTAGTAAAACAAAACTTGATTTTCATGCATTCCAACTTCCATTTCAGCTTATAGAGCTGAAAAAGAAAAATATGGGGGTCTCTCACAGACTGACTTACTAATACGAGAAAGCAAGCTCAGTCTTGTTGAACAGCATAAGTTTATCACATAGTATGTAACACAGTCAGTCCCTGGGATGTGAACTGGTTCTGTTTTCCAGTCTGTTCACAAATCGTTTTGTCCACAAGCCCAGACAAATGCAGAACAATATAAAGAAATAATTCACAAGGACAGAAAACGCTGGTATGTCAAATCTTTAAAATTACATCACTGTTTGAAACTGTGTTCTAAGTTTGAGCATCTGTAAGTTGGACCTTCATAAACCGGGACACCATGTTGCTAGTTACATTGCATCTGAGTTAATAGTCTTGTGAAACCTCAGGTTACACTTAAGAGTAAATAAACCTCATTGATGTGCTACATGGAACTTAATACAGGCGAACCTCAATTATCCGAACGAGATGGGTGAGCACGATTTCGTTTGGATAATCGATTATTTGGTTAATCGATTAAATGCCTTTCCTCTGGGGCTCGGAGTTTTTAAAGTCTGTTCCCTGTTCAGGAGACTGCAGCAGCACACAGCGGTGAGACCCCGCCCCCAATACTACCCCCCCAAACCCCTTCCAACACCGCCCACCCCCAACCCCCAACATCACCCCCCTGTCTGCCCCCGTCCCCTCTCCAGGGCTGTACACCAACAACAAGACTGCTGCTGCAGCTGCCTTTGTGGGTTAAGTCACCAAATAGCGTGCACACACAACTACACACACAACATTTTACTGCAACTCTATGACAGGTTCCACGTTTGCCCTGTATAGGACAATGTTGGAAAGATTATCTGGGGAAGCAGGGGGAGGGGGGTTTAGGGCACACCCCTCTGTAGAGCTCCAGGGAAAGTGTGGGGAGAGAGAGAAGGCGGGAGGTCAGTCATTTGGAGACGGTGCCTGTTTAATCACTGTAAACAAAAGACGCAATCTCTGTTGGAAACACGTCTTTGGTGTAATGTTTCTATCGGGACCTCGAGATCTCCTTCGGATAATCCGATTTTCGGATAATTGGTATTTGGATAATCGAGGTTCCTCTGTGCTAGAACTATATCTTTCTTTATATATTCTTTATATAGAAAGAATTGTAAAAGAAAAGGAAATTAGTTTTGGTGTGAATACTATAAAGGAATGCTCTTGGGATTAATGGGATGGGTGTATTGAAAACTTTAAATTTGTGTTATATGTAAATTGTTTGGATTATTCCAATTTAACTTTATTTCTTTTGCATAGTAAACTTTTGTTTTATAGTTAAAATTGAATTTACAGTATTGGATATTTGTGGTTCAGTGAAAGACCACCTTGTTAAAACCAAACAAAATATGATCTATCAAGCTAGATTTCAGTCTCACATCAAACTTATAGAGTCATACAGCATTGACACAGATCCTTTGGTCCAACTCATCCATGCTGACCAAGTTTCCAAAACTAAACTCGTTCCACTTCTCTGCATTTGGCCCATATCCCTTTAAACCTTTCCTATTCATGTACCTACCCAAATGTCTATTAAATGTTGCTTGTTGGGTAATAAATCAGCTGGGATTATGGCAGAGTCTTTAGTATGAGAGGATTTGGATAGAGAAGTAAGGAAATCTTACTGCACCTGCACAGGCCTTAGTGAGACCACACCTGAGGTTTAGGGCTTTGTTGTCTTACCGAAGATGTATTTGCCATAGAGCGAGCGTAGTGAAACATCACAGACTGATACCTGAGATGACAGGATTGTTGTATGAGGAGAGATTGAGACAACTGGGCCTTTATTCACTGGAATTTAGAAGAATGAAAAGGGATCTAAATGAAATTTATAAATTTCTGGCAAGGCTCGACAAACTGGATAAGGGATGATTGTTCCCTTGTCTGAGGAACTCAGAAAAGGGACAGTGTCTCATGATACCCTGTCGGCCATTTGGGATTGAGCTGAAGAGAACCCTAAGGGTTCTGAGGAAAGATCATTGGAAACACTAACTCTGATTTTGCTCTACAGATGCTGTCAGACCAGCTGAGCTTTTCCAGCAATTTCTGTTTTTGTTTCTTATTTCCAGCATCTGCGTTTCATTTGGTTGTTTTTTTGAAGAGAAACCTCTTCACTCAGGAAGTGGTGAGCTTGTGGAATTCTCTGCCACACAAGACCTTGGAGGCCAAGCACTGAATGTTTTTGAGAAAGAAACAGATTTCTAGGCACTAAAGGTATCAAGGAGTATTGGGAGAGAGCAGGTGCATGATGTTGAGATAGAGGATCAGCCATGAACACATTAAATGGTGTAGTGGGCAGAATGATCTACTCCTACTCTTATTATCTACATTTCTGTAATAAATGCAACTTTTTCATGCAGAGGGTGGTGCATGTGTGGAATGAGCTGCCAGAGGAAATGGTGGAGGCTGGTACAATCATGACATTTGCAAGGCATCTGGATGGGTATATGAATATAAAGGGTTTAAAGGAATATGGGCCAAAGGTTGGCAAATGGGACTAGATTAATTTAGGACATCTGGTTGGCTTGGACGAGTTGGACCAAAGGGTCTGTTTCCGTGCTATACATCTCTATGGCTCTATGACTGCAATGTAAACTTGAAAGTGCAAGACTCTAATCATTTCCCAATGCAAAAGGAGGAAAACAAATGTAAAAAGCAAGAGGACGTTGATGTGCCGCATTTATTCTTGCAGCTCAGTGATTCATATCCTCTATATTGATATCACCCTGCTTTGCAGACTTTTCCAAACATTTCTCACTCTTTTAGACCTGATTTTCACTCACCAAACCTGACTTCAACGGAATGTGCTCTTTGTTAATGTATTGACAATGTGGTATTTACCAAGTGTTTGTCATTTTGACAGGCACACTTTGGACAGTATGCAGGACACACTGAGCAAGTGAGGGCTTCCTTGACCCACAAATGTCGCGGTCTAATGATGTAATTTCCACTCCAGCCCAGAGCCTTGGGGAAGCCAGTGAGAAGGTCCCAGTGCTGGTTAAGGGCAAGCAAGTGAAAATGAGTTATTGTCTTGAAAGTGGGTGTTATGGAAAAACAGGTGATGCTCTCAGATTCCAAAAGAATCCTTGAGGCTTGAGGCACCTTTTCCCATGTCCTTACCCCAGCCACCACACACCAGGCCTTACTATCCATGATCTGCTATACACACCATGTACAATTAGCCACTAATACCTATTTGTTCTCACAGACTGATTGTTATCCACTCCTTTGTCTATCCCATGTTCTTCTCTCTCTTTGGGCTCTATTGTTTACTCCTCACTGCTTCCGCCCTCCATCTTCTGCATGAAAAACACTTCCTCCCCAGCTATAGTGGTCTGAGGAAGGGTCACTGGACGCGAAACATTAACTCTGATTTCTCTCCACAGGATGTTGCCAAACCTGTTGAGACTTCTGAGCAATTTCTGTTTTTGTTTCTGATTTCCAGCATCTGCAGTTCTTTTGTTTTTGTTTATGAATCCTTGAGAGTCTGCTTTGAGATAGATGTCAAGGCTTCAGCGTTGTTAGTGGGGAGATTTCCCAGAATGATACCAAGGTTAAGGAACTTTAGTTAGGTGGAGAAACTGGGAGGATCTCTTTAGCATACAGACGTTCAAGAAGAAATTGCGATATTAAAAAATAAAGAGGGGCTTTTATGATAGGGGAGGTATTGGTCATAACAGGAGTGTTGCTCACCAGAGGACACAGATTTAAGGTAATTGGCAAAAAAGAATCGGATGGGAGACAAAAAATTCTCTTTGACAATGTCCTTGGAAGCTTTGCCTGAAAGGGTGGAAAAAGCGGATTCAGGAATAACTTTCAAAACAAAATTGACTTGAAGAGGACAAACATACAGGGCTAAGAGCAGGAGAGTGGCACTAACGTGACAGTTCTTTCAAAGAGCTGACATTGATTTGACAGACAAACTGGTCACCTTCTGTGTTGTATGATTGTTAGGCTTAGAATCTACAAACAGCACAATCTCCGATGCGAAAGGACAAGTGTGTTACCTCATGAATCAAACTGAGGCAGCCAGCTCGAGCTATTTCCACGGGTGTGGCTTGTATCCTTCACACCTGCTGCAGTCTGAATGCAACTGATGCTAAGTGAAATTTTATAAAGATTGCATCACATTTTAATGACGAGTCAATTTAATGTTAATGGTAAAGCAGGCACTCTCTCCTGTAACTTCAAGAATGAATTCTTGGCTGTCAACACTCTGGGCACTTAGTGTAGCTGCAAGCATATGCACACAGAGCTTTGTTTGTTTCTGATCAAAAACAACACAGATCATAGCAACGTACAGCTTTTGGTCTGAGCCAATGCCTGTAGCATAACAACACCCTTAGGGGATTTCATTTCCTCTGATGTTTGCAGCTCAACTCATGTGAATAATATTCCTTTGTGCAGCATTCTAACGCAGTTCTAGGCCAATTTATTTTAATTGCAGACATATATTAACTAGTCTTCTGCTGGCTGATATCAAATCCTTTTCTGTTCCTGTACAGTGACCTGAAGCTGTTACCCTTTTGAGCAATGAGAGCTGACAGTGAGATTTAGTTATGCGATGACAAATAGTTTGAGATGAAAGCCTTAACGTCTGAAAGAATGGTCTTGTATGTACTTAATACCCTTCACAGATTTGTCCAACAGGTCTAATGCATGCATGAAGGGAGCTCAAAAGCTTTTATATACAGTTCTAGCCTGCTCCTTATCTTTAGTCTACTTCACTGGTTAGTAGCAAATACAGAATGCTGGAGGAATTCAAGAGGTCTGACAACATCTGTGGAGAAAGAAAGAGATAATGTTTCAAGTTCAACATGACTCTTCTTTGGAAGTGAAGATCTGGTTAGCAGTAATTTATAGCAAAAAAAAGCATAAATATGCAAGTATCTCCCCATCAGTGCACAACCTCTCCAATAGTTAAGAACGCAAATGGGATACTTGCCTTTGTTAGTTCAGGCATAGAGTGTAAGAGCAGGGAGGTCATGCTGGAACTCTGTGAAACATTAGCTGGGCCACAGCTAGAGCATTGTGTGTTGTTCTGGAATCCATATTCTAGGACAGATGTGATTACACTGGAGAGGAGGCAGAAGAGATTTACCAGGATGTTGCCTGGTTTGGAGAGTTTCAGCTACAAAGAGAGATTTAACAGAGTTACTTGGCTGTGTTTGAAAAGAGAAGATTGAGAGGGGATATGATGAAGATGTATATTCAGAGGAACTTTGATTATCCAGCATTCGATTATCCACATTTTGGATTATCTGGCAAGATTGCAAGGTCCTGATGCTTGGCTAAACTGTGTTATCTGACATCCATTTATCCAAATTTCGATTATCCAAATGAAATACTCCCCACCCATCAAGTTTGGATAATCGAGATTCCTCTGTAAATATGAGGAGCATGAACAGGGAAAATATAGAACACAGAACATTACAGTGCAGTACAGGCTTTTCGACCCTCAATGTTGTGTCGACCTGTGAAACCAATCTGAAGCCCATCTAATCTACACTATTCCATTTTTGTGCATATGTCTATCCAATGATCATTTAAGTGCCCTTAATGTTGGCGAGTCTACTACTGGCAGTGCATTCCATGTCCGTACTACTCTCTGAGTAAACAAACTACTTTTGACATCTGTCCAATATCTATCACCCCTCAATTTAAAGCTAAGCCTCCCTGCGCTAGCCATCACCATCCAAGGAAAAAGCCTCTCACTGTCCACCCAATCTAACCCTCTGATTATCTTATATGTCACAATTAAGTCACCTCTCAACCTTCTTCTCTCCAATGAAAACAACCTCAAGTCCCTCAGCCTTTCCTCGTAAGACCTTCCCTCCATACCGGGCAACATCCCAGTAAATATCCTCTGAACCCTTTCCAAAGCTTCCACATCCTTCCTATAATATGGTGACCAGAACTGTACGCAATACTCCAAGTGTGGCTGCCCAAGATTTTTGTCCAGCTGCAGCATGACTTCATGGTTCCAAAACTCAATCCCTCCAGCAATAAAAGCGAACACACTGTATGCCTTCTTGACAACCCTATTAACCAGGGTGGCAACTTTCAGGGATCTTTGTACATGGACACCAAGATCTCTTTGCTCATCTACACTACCAAGAATCTTACCATTAGCCCAGTATTCTGCATTCCTGTTGCTCCTTCCAAAGTGAATCACCTCACACGTTTTCACATTAAACTCCATTTGCCACCTCTCAGCCCAGCTCTGAGGCTTATCTATGTCCCTCCAGCATCCTTCTGCACTATCCACAACTCTACCAACCTTAGTATCATCCGTAAATTTACTAACACATCCTTCTACACCCTCATCATTTTTTATAAAAATGACAAACAACAGTGGCACCAAAACAGATCCTTGTGGTACACTACAAGTAACAGAATTCCAGAATGAAAATTTCCTATCAACCACCACCCTCTGTCTTTTTTCAGCTAGCCAATTTCTGAACCAAACCTCAATACCACCCTCAATCCGATGCCTCCATATTTTGTGCAATAGCCTACCGCAGGGAACCTTATCAAATGCCTTGCTGAAATCCATATACACCACATCAACTACTTTACCCTCATCCACCTGTTTGGTCACCTTCTCAAAGAACTCAATAAGGTTTGTGAGATACAATCTACCCTTCAAAGAATCATGTTGACAATCCCAAATGAACTATTTCCTTCGAGATGATTATAAATCCCATCTCTTATATTCCTTTCCAACACTTTACCCACAACCAAAGTAAGGCTCACTGGCCTATAATTACCAGGGTTGTCTGTACTTCCCTTCTTGAACAAGCAACAGCATTCACTATCCTCCAGTCTTCTGGCACTATTCCTGTAGACAATGACAACATAAAGATAAAAGCCAAAGGCTCGGCAATCTCCTCCTGGCTTCCCAGAGAATCCTAGGATAAATCCCATCTGGCCCAGGGGACTTACCTATTTTTACACTTTCCAGAATTGCTAACACCTCCTCCTTGTGAACCTTAATCCCATCTAGTCTAGTCATTTATATCTCAGCATTCTCCGATTCTAACATTGTCTTTTTCTCATGTGAATACTGACTAAAAATATTCATTTAGGGCTTCCCCTATCGCCTTGGACTCCACACACAACTTCCCACTATTATCCTTGATTGGCCCTAGCCTTACTCTAGTCATTCTTTTATTCCTTATATACCTATAGAAAGCATGAGCATTTTCCTTGATTCTATCTGCCAACAACTTCTCATGTCCCCTCCTGGCTCTTCTTAACTCTTTCTTTAGGTCTTTCCTAACTAACCTGTAACTCTCAAGTGTCCCAGCTGAGCTATCATCCTAACATAAGCCTTATTCTTCCTCTTGACAAGAGATTCAACTTCCTTTAGTCACTCCGTCACTCAACAAATTCCTCCCTGCCTGACAGGTACATACTTATTAAGGATCTGCAGTAGCTGTTCCTTGAATAATCTCCACCTTTCAATTGTCCCATCCCCTGCAGTTTCCTTCCCCATCCTGTGCATCCTGAATCTTACCTAATCACATTGTAATTGCCTTCCCCCCAGCTATAACTCTTGCCTGCAGAATATAACTATCCCTTTCCATCGCTAAAATAACTGAATTGTGGTCACTATCACCACAAAATCTAACGCCTAGCCAGGTTCATTATCCAGTACCAAATCCAGTCTGGCCTCACTCCTTGCACCATCCTGCACACATTGAACAAAAATTGACCCTTCTAAAGCACTTGAACTACAGTATTCCCAGTGAATATTTGGAAATTAAAGTCCCCATAGCAATTACCTTGTTGCTAACGATCCTATCCAGAATCAGATCGCCCCTATCCGGAATCAATTTTCTTTGATGGAGGGAATCATTGAGTGGGGACATAGGTTTAAGGTCAGGGCAGGAGGTTTAGAGAGGATCTGAGGAAAACTTTTTTCACCCAGGTGGTGCTGGGAATCTGGAACTCAGTGGTTGTAGAAGCAGAGTCCATCATAACATTGAAGTAGCATTTAGATGTGCAGTTGAGATGCTAAAGAATACAAGGCTAAGGGCCATGTATTGGAAAATGGGATTAGAATAGTAAGGTGGTTGTTTTTGACTGGCGTGGACTGACTGGGCCAAACAGCCATGATCAGTGCTGTAGATCTCTATGACTCTATAGAAAACATAGCCTCAATGCTGTGGCACACAGAAACTGGGGGCTTCCAGCTTCAGAGGAACAAGCTTGGTAGTGTGCCATTATCACTGGCATGTCAGCATTCTCAGAAGCTCATAAACTAAAACCAGTGATGGCCCAGTGCCTTCTAGGGGAGTTGGAGACTAAGGGAGTTAATCTTGGCAAAAGTCTGAATTGGACTCCAAAAGCTGAACTCCATGACAGAGATACAAGGCCAGTTCTGTGAAGGCCTGGCCAAACTTACCAACAGAATCCCCAAGCCAGAACAACTTTAGCTTCTGGGAGATTTCAATGTGAGACTGTGGGATGGACCATGAGTCCTCCTGCCTTGGATAGTATGGCCTAGGAAAGGTAACTGCGAAAGGACAGACAGTATTTTGCTTCCTGTAATTAGTATATTCATGCAGATCAAATAATGCCACAAAGATGTCACAGAGACATCCAAGCTCAGGGCATTGGCATCAGTTGAAACTGATCCTCATTTGATATGACTTTCTGAACAGTACTTTCAGCACCCACAGCTACCACTGCGCAGACTGTGATACGGGCTAACCCCTGATGTGCACCAGAGTTAGGATGCAACAGATGAAGATTTTCAGTTCAAAGCAGAAATGCTGTCTTAGTGATATCAGTCTTGCTGTCTACCCAGAGAAAAAAAACAATAACACCTCTAGGCAAAATGGACCATGCTTTGAGACCTCATCTAAAATACTGCAGTCTCATTAAAGAGTGGAAAGATGCTGACAGGTTTGAGGCTAAGATCACTGTGCTCAATGCTATCAATGAAGATAAATTGTCTGTTCAGATTAATTATAAGAAAGATCTGAGTGAGAAAACGCTGAATGAACTAAGAGCTGCTCTGGGTCATTAGTGCACCTCCCTGTGGATTTCACTACTTGGTTACATCTTTGCCACAATATCCAGAGATTCTTTTGACACAGAGAGTCAAGTGGGGGGGGGGGGTGGGGGGGTAGGTGGGGGGGAGTTGAACATGTGAGGAGCTTGAGAAAGGAACTGGTCCGTGAAGCTCTGTTGGAAACAAAGGCAGGATAAATCATTGCAGTGGACAGTTGCTGAATTCAGTGGATCATCTAGAGTTATACATTATGGTGAGCACTGTCACCAAGAAGGCATGCCTGATGTGGCAGAGCTTGTTATCAGACCAAGATTGCTGTTGATTGGCAAAGCAGCTGCGTTATTGCCCAAGTGTAAAGCTCCAGTCGCTGATACAATGCTGCCTAACGCACAGGAAACCGGAACTCCTGCAACATCTGCATAAATGACTCTGTTTCTGCTCATGGGTGAAGGCAGTGGATATTTGTCGTGCAAAGATTGTGACCCTGTAAAAGATATAGGGCAATGGAAACAACTACAGCAACTATCAGTGTATCATTCTGATAGGAACCATTGGAAAAAGTATTTGCCCCATGGTCTTCTGGTCAGCCTGCCGATCCTAGCTAAGCAGTTACCCTGAATCCTAGCTGGTTTCAAACCTGGTGGATCCATAATTGACATGATCTAGCAACTAGGAGAAAGTGAGCACTGCAGATGCTGGAGTACCAGAGTTGAAAAATGTGGTGCTGGAAAAATGCTGCCTGGCCTGCTGTGTTTTTTCCAGCACCACATTTTTCAACATGATCTAGCAACTGTAAGAGTTAGGTAATGAACAAAGCAATCAACTACATATCACCTTTGTTGATCTCTTCAAAGCAATTTGACAATGTGAGAAGCAACATTGTATTTAAGATGTTGGAGAATATTGGCTGCTCCATGGGTTTCAGAATAACACAATGCGTAAGATTAGCCAGCATGATGCAACGTCACATCCTTCTGAAACTTGCAGTTGGGTCAAACGGCATTGTGGTTTGTATCAATACACTAACATATTATTTTCTTCGTTACTATCATATGCCTTCAGGCCATCTATGGACGCTGCCTATGTACTTACAAGGACTGGAAGAAAGATGTTCAATGTTGCTCACTTGAGATGCCAACACAAAGTGATTATAGGTTCTTATCAAAGCACTACTCTACACTGCTGACGCTGTACAAGACTGAGGGACACCTTCAGTGACAAATGGACAAACTCTCTTACACCAATACAGAGTTTACTTTGTCCACCAGAATTCGAAAGACAAAGGTCACAGTCCAGGATGTTGCCAGACTACTATTTATTGAAACTGACAATATGACATTGAAAGTTGTTAATAGCTTCACATACAGTAATCAGCAGTCGGTCACTTAATGCTGGTTCAGATGTTACATCCAGGTTGGGTAAGAAAGGCTGCAACAACAACAACTTGAATGAGAACATCCAACTGCAAATCTACCAAGCCAGTGTCTTCAGCACTCCCAATTACAGTCATGAGACCTGGACAACATAGACAGTTAGACAGAAGAGTAACCAAATATTTTCCACCTTTATTGTTTCAGATGCATGCTCCACATCTCTTGCAAGTCCTGAAGTGGGCTAATTCCATACCATGTACTCATTATTAAATCAAAGATGTGTGCACTAGATCAACCATGTTCATAGAATGGACAACCCAGAGACCTTCTGCACAGTGAACTGAGCACTGGATAATAATCTCCTGGGCATCCATTCTTCTGCCGTAAGAACACCTACAAGCAAGGTATGAAGATTTGCAATTTTTGAGAAGATTTGTAGCTCAGGTTAAGGTTCAAGTTGTACTTTTGCTCACTGAGTTGGAAGATTTGTTTTCAGATGCTTCGTCACTGTGCTAGGTAACATAATCAGTGAGCCTCTGGTGAAGCACTGGTGTTATGTCCCACTTTCTATTTGTGTCTTAGTCTGTTAAGGTAGGGGATATCATTTCCGGTTCTTTTTCTCAGAGGTTAGTAAATGGGGTCTAAATCGATGTGTTTATTGATGAAGTTCCAGTTTCAATGCCAGACCTTGAGGAATTCCCATGCGTGTCTCTGTTTAGCTTGTCCCAGGATGGATGTATTGTCCCAGTCAAAGTGGTGTCCATATTTATCTGTATGTAAGGATACTATTAGATTAGATTAGATTAGATTACTTACAGTGTGGAAACAGGCCCTTCGGCCCAACAAGTCCACACCGACCCACCGAAGCGCAACCCACCCAGACCCATTCCCCTACACCCACCCCTTCACCTAACACTACGGGCAATTTAGCATGGCCAATTCACCTAACCTGCATATTTTTGGATTGTGGGAGGAAACCAGAGCACCCGGAGGAAACCCATGCAGACACGGGGAGAATGTGCAAACTCCACACAGACAGTGGCCTGAGGCTCATGTCTAGTGGGTCATATCTTTTGGTGGCTAGTTGGTGTTTGTGTACTCTGGTTGCTTGTTTCCTGCCTGTCTGTCCAATGTAGTGTTTGTTACAGTCTGTGTATTTTGTAAATGGCATTTGTTTTGCTGGTTGTTGGTACAGGGTTCTTTCCGTTCACCAGTAGCTGTTTCAGTGTGTTGGTAGGTTTGTGGGGTACCATGATGCCAAGGGGTCGGAGTAGTCTGGTAGTCATCTCAGCGATGTCTTTGATGCATGGTAGTGTGGCTAGAGTTTCTGATCGCATTGTGTCTGCTTGTTTGGGTGTGTTGTTTAGGAATCAGTGGACTGTGTTTCCTGGGTACCCATTCTTCTTGAATACACTGTGTAGGTGTATTCTGCTGCTTGTGGTTCCTGGGTGCTGCAGTGTGTTGTGGCCCATTTAAATAGTGCCCTGATGCAGAGAAATGATTAATGATGCCCACAACTGACTCCACAGATACAACTGGGAAATGTTGCGCTGAAAAGCCTTATGCACCAACATGACAGACAATGAATGGACAGACACAGGAGGATGAGCCATGGGAAACTCTTCGGAGGGTCAAATGGCCTGTTTCCACACTGTAGGGATTCTATGGTTCTATTTTATTTTTTCTCGAGGCAGGGTCTGGAAAATAGGGCAGATTCTTAAAACTTTGGGGAGGCATGGTGGCTCAGTGGTTAGCACTGCTGCCTCGCAGCAACAGGGACCTTGGTTCAATTCCAGCCTCAGGTGATTGTATGTGTGCACATTCTCCCCGTGTCTGCATGGGTTTCCTCCAGGTACTCCAGTTTCCTCCCACAGTCCAAAGATGTGCAGGTCAGGTGAAATAGCCATGTTAAATTGCCCATAGTGTTAGGTACATT
This sequence comes from Chiloscyllium plagiosum, assembly GCF_004010195.1. Classification (NCBI taxonomy): domain Eukaryota; kingdom Metazoa; phylum Chordata; class Chondrichthyes; order Orectolobiformes; family Hemiscylliidae; genus Chiloscyllium; species Chiloscyllium plagiosum. Next base: position 47,078,417 of record NC_057732.1, on the reverse strand, counting down.
AGTGAGAGGGAAATGGGTCTGGGTGGGTTTCTCTTCAGAGGGTCGGTGTGGACTTGTTGGGCCGAAGGGTCTGTTTCCACACTGTAAGGAATTTAATCTACAATTGGACCACAATGGGGAAATACAAGGAAGTACTTCTTCACACAAACAGCAGTGCAAATCTGGAACTGCAAACCCCTCCAAAATTAAAAAGGCTATTCATTTGGATTATTAAAGATTAGAAATCCAAGGGAGACAGGATTTTATTAAAAGCAGTACAGATTGGGAGTGAGAATGGGCTCCTTATTTCCTTATGCTCCTTCCAATGCTCTTTATTTAAACATGCAGCAAACACTGGAAAGCATTGCATTTAATGGCAGCACTGCTTTTGTTTGAAACAAACTTAATCCACATTTTCTCGCGCTGCAGTCCAAGAAGAGAAACAGACCAATGTGACTAAATATAAGTACCTGAATAGGAAAGGTCTGGAGGGATATGGGTCAAATGCAGGCAAGTGAGACTAGTTTAGGAATATGGTTAACATGGACCAGTTGGGCCGAAGGGTTTGTTTCTGTACTGTCTGTCTCTGGCTATAACGTAAAGAATTGTATTGGACTCAAAACAATAACTCTGCTTATCTCTCCACAAGATGCTGCCAGACCTGCTGAGCTGCTCCAGCACTTTCTAGTTTATTTCAGATCTGTAGTCCTTAGCTTTCATTTTAGTCTGCATCCAATACATACCTTTTGTGAAAGATCACCTCATCCTTGAAAGTAACATTAAAATGTTTATTTGTTTCCCTGAGTCAGTGTACAAGCACAGCAACTTTGAGATGAGTTTTCCATTCAGAATGAAACACCCTGTGTATTTGTCTTTGACAATAGCATTGGATTGGAGGGAAAAGAAAACACATTGCTTTGGACCGTTGTACAGACAGCTTTTGATTCAGTGAAAGTCTTTGAATTACGCGATAGACACCGTGAACTGCCATGAGGATACTTTAAAGATCGCCACATCCATCGCTTAATGAAGTGCATTAAGTAATTTGACTGCCGCTCAGAGCAGTACTTTATTTTTCCCTTTTCTGCCTTTTGCTGTGGTTTATTTCCAAGTTGCCAATTGATGTGAGATTAAGAAAACCGAGCTCAATTACTGAAATTTAATTATCAGTTGTCCATCAGCTCTTTATTTAAACATGCAGCAGACGCTGGAAATGATTGCATTTAATGGCGGCACTGTTTTTGCTTGAAACAAGCTTAATCCACGTTTTCTCGCGCTGCAGTACTTCAGAGGTAATTAAGCTCAGAACAGAGCTGTAAATCTCGCTTGAACTTTTCTGTTTCATGAATAGTGGCACTGTCAGGGTGAAAGAAATGAAACACTGCAAATGCTGGAAGTCTGAAGTAAAATCATAAACTGCTGAATGTCTTACATCATACAGCATCATACAAAAGGCCATTTGGCCAATTGGGCCTGTGCCAGCTCTTTGAATGAGCTATCCAATTAATCTCCCTTTTTGTTCTTTCCTCCTTTTCCCTAATTGATTTTTTTCTGCCTTGTCCAGCCTTTATTCTAGTATTTTTTCTCTCTGAATCTGCAGCCATCACTCTTTCAGCTGGTATCTTCTTTATCATTACAACTTGCTAGGTAAGAAAACATTCTCTTCCTGTCCATGGCCATTTGGCCTTTTGAGCCTCACCATGCCTCGTCATCCTCCCCAAGACCCTGTTTCCACTTTTGCCTAATACCCTTTGATCCCTTTAGCACAATGAATTATATACAACCCCTCTTGAAAACATTGTGTTTTGCCCTCAACTACTTTCTGTGGCAGAGAATTCCACAGGCTCACCACTCTTTGGATGAAGGCATTTCTCCTCATTACAATTCTGAATGGCCTACCCTGTATCCTGAGACTATAACTCCCCAGTCATCGGGAATATCCTTCCTATGTTTGCCCTGTCTAGTCCTGTTAAGAATGTATCTGTTTCTATGACAGCCCACCTCATGCTTCTCAACTTTTCAAACATGAATTGATGGATGTATCAGATGTACATCTTCATCAGAATGGTATTGTCCATACAGGTGCTTCCTGATCTACTTTACTGAGTGGTTCCATTAGGAATGTCTTTCACTTCATTTTGTCAGTTGACATTGTTCGTTTGTTGCTAAATTCTGTTCATTTGTTGAGGAGTTGTCAGTATTTATGTGAGTTGTTGGCTGGTTGATGGATCAGTTTCAAAGTATTGTCTGTGACTTGAGGCCTCAGGTAGAAGGTTTTAGCCAATTCCAAGGAGTATATAATAAAAACAGAAATTGCTGGAGAAACTCAGCAGCACATATGGAGAGAAAGTAGATTATAGAATCTCTACACTGTGAAAGCAGGCCATTCAGCACATCTGAAGAGTATCCCATCCAGATCCACCCCACCTCCTCCCCCCCCGCTCCCTATCCCATCCCTGTAACCCTGCATTTCTCATGGCTAGTCCACCAAGCCTGCACATTATGGGTGATTTAGCATGGCCACTCCACCCAACCTGCACATCTTCCGATTGTGGGAGGAAATTAGAGCACCTGGAGGGAGCCCCCACAGACACAGGCAGAATATACAAACTCCACACAGAGAGTCACCCAAGGGTGGGAATCAAACACAGATCCCTGGTGTTCTGAGGCAGTAGTGCTAAACACTGACCACTACGACACTCAATGTTTTAATGTAGATTTAACTGTTTGAGTCCAACTTGACTCTTCTTTGCACTGGAAAATGGACAAAGGAGGAACAAGTGGAACAATTGCCCCAGAGCAAAATGCAAAGGGTCTGCTAACAGTAATAGAGAAGCAATTTGGATGCAGCAGGGTGTTAATGGTATGTGTTAATAGCAGATAATAGGCCATCTCTGCTTCAAGCAAACTCATGTAGCCAAGATACTAGAGGAGGAAGGGAGAGGGCAGTAATCGAAATAGAGGGCAGAACTCCTGGTCTGAAGTTGTTGCACTCACTGTTGAGTCTGTAAAGGGGCTGTAAACTGCCTAAACAGAAAAAGAGGTACCTTTCATCCAGCTTACATTGAGGTTTGTAGGAACACTGCAAAGCAAACATCAGACAGAAATGTTTGCATGAGAGCAAGATGGTGTTTATGCAAATGATCAGAAGGTCTGTGTCATACTTGTGGGCAGAGTGGGGGTGTTCAGCAAAATTGTCACCCGCTTATATATCCTGCACTTTACTGTTGGAGAAGCGAGTTTGATGCGTCCCTGGCTGTCTTTTTGGGTGGATTAGAAGATCCCATAGCATAATTTGAGGAAAATCAAGGCGGTTGTCCCTGCAGGTTTCTGGGGCATTATTTATTCTCTAGACAACACCTTTAAAGACAAAAGTAAAATATTGAGAATGCTGGAAATCTGACATAAGAACAAAAAGTGGTGGAAAAGCCCAACAGGTCAGGCAGCATCTACAGAGTTAACATTTTCAGTTCTGAGGAAAGATCTCTGAAATGGGGATCAAACCCACTCACCATAGTCTAATGAGAACTGCTCTCTCATTAGAGACAGGCAGCTGGTGGCAACTTAACCATCATACCTCAGGCAAGGGAAGAAGTTGAGAAGGAGAATCTTTCATGGTAACATCAGTTAGTATGGGAATTGATCCCTCCTGCTGGTATTGCATTGCTTTGCAAACTAACTGTACAGTCAACTGAGCTCAAACCTCATAGCAACAAAAATGGCAGTGTCCTATACAAAGTGCTGGAGCCATGCAATGTCATTGGCCTGAAGCATTAAATCTGTTTCTCCCCACAACTGACCTGCTGAGATTTTCCAGCAATGGTTTAGTTCTGACCTAAAAAATATAGATTATCTTGTTATTACCAGTTTGTGAGACTTGCTTAATGCACACATTAGTTGCTTTGTTCCCCACATTACAAGAATAACTGCTCTTCAATGCCACTGAATTGCTTTTAAAGCTGTTGTAAAATCTTGACAAGATGAAAGCCATAAATAGTATGTCTTACTTTCTTTGCTCGAAATGAACAACATTCCAATTTCAAACATTGCTGAGTTAACCAGTTATTGTGAATGTATTTCATTGGTTTCTAATAAAGTCATAGAGTCCTACAGCACGGAGATGGGCCCTTTGACCCAAACTAAAATATCCGTCCACACTAACCCCATTTCCCTGCTCTCAGCCCATATCCTCCTAAACCTTTCCTATCCATCTGTTTGTCCAAATACTTTTCAAGTGTTGTTAATGTACCTGCCTCAACCACTTCCACTGGCAGCTCATTCCATATGCATACCACCCTCTGTGTAAAATAGTTTCCCCTCAGGTTCCCTTTCATTCTTTTCCCACTAACCTGAAACTGATGCCCTCCAGTCCTCAATTCCCTAACCCTGGGAAAAAGATTGAGTGCATTCACTCTGTCCATGTCTCTCATGATCTTATACACTTCTATAAGATCCCCTCAGTCTCCTACGCTCTAAAGAAAAAAGTCCAAGCTTGTGCAACGTCTCCCTATAACTCAGACTGTTGAGTCCTGGCAACACCCTTGTAGATTTTTTTGCACTCTTTCCAGGTTAATAACATCCTTCCTATACAGCAAGGTGACCAAAACTGAACACAATACTCCAGGTGCAGCCTCACCAACATCCTGTACAAATGCAATGTAACTTTCTAACTTTATTCAATGCCCTGACTGATGAAGGCCAGTGTGCCAAAAGGCTTCTTCACTGCCCTGTCTACCTGTTTCTCACTTTCAGAGATCCATGCATCTGAACGACAAGGTCCCTCAGTTCCACTACACTCCTTAAGGCCCTACCATTCACCATGAAACTCCTACCTTGATTTGCCTTACCAAAATGCAAGAGTGCACACTTATCTATATTAAACTCCAAATGTCTCCAACTTTGTTCTAAGGTAGCTGAGCTTTCTCATCTCAAAAAGGTTGTACACTCTTTTCATGGTTGTTCATATACCAGGAGAACTTTCACCGAACAAGTGAGTTCAGTTGTTCCTTATTTTTGCACTTGGTGTGTCACAAAACTCTGTTTGGCTGATGCTTTTGGATGTTTCTATTTCCAAGAGCAACCATAGAGTCATAGAGACAAACAGCACAGAAACAGACCCTTGCATCCAACTCGTCCACAATGAACAGATATCGTAAATAAACCAAGTCCCATTTGCCAGCACTTGGCCCATATCACTCCACCCTTCCTACTCATATACCCATGCAGATGTCTTTTAAATGTTGTATTTGTACCAGCCTCCACCACTCCGTCTGGCAGCTCATTCCATATATGCACCACCCTCTGCACCATGGGGTTTATAGTGCAAACTAGACATGGTCAAAAATGTACTCTTCCACATTTCCTTTCCTTGCAGACAGCAGTGGGAGTGCCATGCAAAAGAATTAGCTATGGTTTATGTAGTAGTAAACATGGCTTGGGTCTTGAGTCCAGAATCAAATTCCAATTCAGAGCTTGAGGACAAACCAGTCTCAGGCTGAACTGAGTATTCACCACACTGTTACAGATGCTTCAGCAAAAGTTAAACTAAGGCCTCACTCTCCTGTTTGGATAGGAGGACAGGAGCAGAAGAGTTATCCCTGGTGCCCAAGGCAACATTTATTTCTCAAACAACTGATTGTTAAATGACTACTGTTTATGGTCAGTTTAGCTCAGTTGGTTGGATGATTGGTTTATAAAACAGTTTGATGCCAGCTGTGTGAGTTCAATACTCACCCTGTCTGAGATTACCATGAAGGACTCTCCTTCCCAACCTCTGCCTTCACCTGAGGTATGGTGGCCCTCAGGATAAATCAACACCAGTTGTTTCTCTCTCATGAGTGAGTCTGGTAAGATGGTAGTGCCTCAGACTGTTTGTAGGAGTTGACTGAAGGTATATTGGCTGCTGTGTTGCCATTACAAATTTGACCACATTTCCAAAAAGCTTCACACTGACTGTAAACTGTTTTGAGGCACCCAGTAATCATGAAATGTGCTATATGAATGCAAGCCTTCTTTTTACAAGAGGTTAATGCATGCAAATATTGTTTGCTATATAGAGGTCGACATGGAAACAAATATTCACATGCAGTTTTTATTTATTATTATCAATATTCTTCCATTATTTCCTTTGCAACAATGTCTGTTTTGCAGATGTGGTTTCAATCTGCAGAAAAGATCTTACATCCCCATTGCATTGCCCCACAAAATGTATACTTGTATGCCTCGATCTTAAGAAGAAATAGTGACATTGCAAAAGAAAAAGTATTTTCTTAATAATTAAATTAATTGCCTGAAAATGCACACAGAGTACTCAGTTGTCAACTAAATATCTGTGTCAATTTTTATGCAGTTAAAGTTTGCTGTGGGCATGTTATTACTTGACCCAATTACAGAAGGGTAATAATTTTTATTTATAGATCCCAAATAACGTTGCCATTGAGAGGGTGTTGGTCTGGTCCACTCTGCTGAGAAGATGAAAAGAAAAATATAGCAAACTGCCCAGTGCCTTGATTGACAAACAACATCATTTGCAGTGTTTAATGTACTTTCGGGTGTGCCTCTTTGTTGCCCAAGGAAGAGGCCTGTTAGAAACTGACTGTTTGCATGATTTGCAAGTGAAGAATAAGTCCCTTGTGGTCTAATTTAGTCATCTACAATAGATGATGAATACCTATCCAATATGATAAGGATGAGACGATAGAATGTGACAGTTCCTGGAATCATTGGCAATAGAAACCACAAGAAAGACTTTAACTGCATATTATAATTCAGCCTGTGCGTTCTATGTTATTAATATCTGTACATTCAGATCCAATCAATGTGCATGTAAATACAAGATAGGCCAAAGCATATCTTTTCAGTAATGTCATGATTCGAAAAGCACGTTAAAATGTTATTTTTTGGTGTATTATTTGCCGAGGCAGCATCAACAAATCATTTCTAATTGGTTTTCTATTTAGTGTTGATGTGCTTGTTCCTGCTACTCAAAGCTCAAGACTCAATGCAAGTTGTTGTTATTGTTGTTGTGTTTGATAAATGAGATTTGGCAATGAGTGGGAGCAGCAGTTAGAGTAGATTTCAGAGACAGAAATGAGAAAGCAATCAGAAAGAAAAGTTATTTTGTGGTTTTTTTTTGAAAGCTTGGGAGGAGAGAGAAAGCAAAATAAATGCCAGACGACAGCATTGAGGTATAAAGATGTGTGGCCATTCATCTTAAGGTCAATGTGAAGCCAACATCTTGCATCCATTAACAATCAAAAATGCGTCCGTTTATTATTCATTACCTTGTATAAACTCATATTCACAAGTAAATTCGCTTTTTTTTCTTGCATTTCAGTTAAGTTTAATTCTCAGGGAACAGTGTGTGAAAACAGGATCATAAAGCGAAGAGGTGCCGTGGAGTCATACAGTCATACAGCATGGGAACAGACTCTTCAGTCCAACCCGTCCATGCTGACTGTAATCCCAAACTAGACTAGTTTGAGCCACATCCCTCCAAACAGCTCTGATTCATGTACTTGTCTCAATGTCTTTTAAATTTTGTAACCGTACCTGCAGCCATCTCTTCTTCTGGAACTTTATTCCATACTCTTTCTATTTAAAAAATTGCCCCTCGTGTCTTTTTAAATCTTTCTCCTGTCACCTTTAAAGTATGTCCCCTCGTCTTGAAATCCCCCTCCCTAGGGGAAAGATACCTATCACTCACCTTATCTATACCTCTTATTATTTTATAGACCTCTGTAAGGTCACTTCTTCACCTCCTACACGCCAGTGAAAACAATCCCATAACTCAATCCCTGCATTCCCAGCAAAAAATCCTGGTCAATCTCTTCTGAACTCTCTCCAGTTTAATAGTATCCTTCCAAACCAGTGAGAGCAGAAATGGACACAGTACTCCTGAAGAAGCCTTATCAATGCCCTGTTAAGAACATATTAATAAAGCAGATGGGGGTGCATATGAATTAATAGGCCATTTGGCCCATTAAAGCTGCACAATCATCTGAAGGTGAGGCTAAACAAATACGTAATATATTCAGAGGGACAGGAGTGTGAATAAAGGATTGTTTTCCTAGAACAGTAGATATGCAGGTCTTTAAGAAGGCAAGAATATGAATAGTGACATTGGTTCAGTAAGCTCTGCATGAGCAGCTGGGAGAGAACATAGCCTGACTGAGACACAGTCGGAATGAGTTTGTATTTCTGAGAACTTGGAGCACCATGGGAATTCAGTGCAGAGGAGAAGAGGTGCCATTTGCATTTTGCTTTATTTGTGGTTAATAGTTTGAAAGGATTATATCCTACAGTACTGAGAACCAGGGAATAAGGGCCCTTGAAATTATTTAACATTAAGCATCTTCCAAATCTCGGATGAACATGTAGCAAGAGCTAGTGCAAAGGGAGGGTTTCTGACTCCTGGAACTTTGGGACCCACTCTCAGGGAGGTCAGACCAGTCCGAACCGGATGGGTTACACCTGGGCAGGACCAGGACTAAAGTCCGAGGGGATAGGATTTGCCAGAGTGGTTGCGAAGGTTTAAAGTAAATTGGCAGGGGTATGGCAACCTACTGCAAGGAGTCAGAGGAAAGGGAATCAAGGACAAAAACAAAAGATAGAAATGGGAATAAGAATGTGATGGCACAGAAATCAGGAGTCAGGATCAAACACGGAAAAATAAAGGAAAGGAATGTTGAAAAGACAGGCTTTAAGGCTTTCTGCTTTAATACGAGGAGCATTCAAGTAAAGTCAGCACATTCATCATGCAGATGGATGAAAATACGTTTTCAATGATACGGTTGTGATTATGGAGACATGGCTGCAGGGTGACCAGAGATGGATCGAGGGCTAACAAAAACAGAAATTGCTAGAAAAAGCTCAGCGGATTTGGACACATCTGTGGAGAGAAATCAGAGTTAATGTTTCGGATTGGGTGACCCGTCCTCAGAATGAGTCCAGGAATATTCAGTACATGAAAAGGACAGACAAAAGGAAAATGTGGTTGAGTTGCATTCTTAGTTAAAGAGGAAATTAACACAACCAAAGGATATTAGCTCCAACAATGTGGAATCTGTATGAGTCAATCTAAGAAACAACAAGGGGCAAAAAGACATGAGAGGGGGTTGTGATGACATTGCTCCTTTAACAAGGTTATGTTGTCGTTCATATTTTTTTCTCTCAGAGATTCCAGTCTGTCTGGTTTGGATGGGTTTTAGAGCCAGTTTGACCATAACTAACAGATATTGCCTCAGAAAAAGGCTTTCAAGTTAAAAAAAAAACACTTGTACAATGAAAAGGGAGTGGCTCATTCTCCCAGTTTAGCTTTTCTCTGGTTTGTTTTTGTTTTAGTACTCTGGCTGTTCAGAGCAAGCTGTCAGTTTGTTGAGGCTACTGGTCAAAACAACAGCTACATGGTAAAAGGTGCCCCGTGCTGGAACTTTCTGACATCTCTCTTTCCTGAAAGACCTTTTTTGCCAAGAGATGTTTATGGAGATTGTTGCAGGAATTTGGAACAGCATCATTATGTTGGGATAATCTGTTGGATTTTTGGTTAGATTAAATTAGACTGTATTCTGTCCTTTTTTGTTTGTGTTTCATTTGGTATTCTGTAAATAAATTCTGTTCTGTTTAAAACCAAGGGCTTTTGACCAGCTGTATTATTTCTGGAATTTCTACTCTACACCTGCTCAAACCAACTAGGGAAGTTAGGATCTCGTCTACCTTCTTGAAATGTTTTGAGGGGGTCTGGCCTGGCCTGTAACAGGGTTGTATGTCGGGAAAATGTTGGGAATGGCATTAAACTGGAAATTAGAGATGCTTGCAAAAAATGAACATCTATCATTATGTGTGACTTTAATCTGCACACAGTTTGGACAAATCAAATTAGTAATGATACCATAAAGGAGGAATTTATGACATGCACGCAAGCTGGTTTTCTGGATCAATACTTTGAACAACCAACTTGAGAACAAGCCATTCTCGAATGAGTATTGTGTAATCAGAAAGAAATAATTATCAGTCTAATTGATTGAGGCCCCTTGAGGACCATAATGTGATAGAATTCCTCAACAAGATGGGACAGCAAACGGTAGATCAGTAATGAGCACTGTTGCCTCACAGCACCAGGGACCCAGGTTCGATTCCAGCCTCAGGCGACTATCTGCGTGGAGCTTGCACATTCTCCTTGTGTCTGCATGGGTTTTCTCCGGGTACTCTGATTTCCTCCCACAATCAAAAAGATGTGCAGGTTAGGTGAATTGGTCACGCTAAATTGTCCCATAGTGTTCAGGGATTTGTAGGTTAGGTGCATTAGTCAGAGGTAAATGTAGGGAAATGGGTCTGGGTGGGTTACTCTCCAGAGAGTTGGTATGGACTTGTTGGGCTGAAGGCCCTGTTTCCATACTGTCAGAGATGGAGAGCAATGTTGTTGATTCTGCGACTGGAGTCCAGAATCTAAATAGAGGAGGTATGAGGCATGGGTTAGCTATGAAAGATTGGGGATTATTACTTAAAAGGATGAAAGTGAAAAGACAATAGCAAACATTCACACAATCTGGTGATAAAGTAAAATGGGAAAGGTGGTCAATCAGGGTTGACAAGAGAAATTAGAGATAGTATTAGATTCAAGGAAGAGACAGACAATTTTGTCAGATAAAAATAAACTTGAGGAGTGGGAGCAGTGTAAAATTCAGCAAAGGAGAACAAAGAGATTGATTACGGAAAAGAAAATGGAGTCCAAGAGTAAGCTTGCAGGGAATATAAAAACTTAATGTAAAAGTTTCTATAAGTGCAAGAAGAGAAAACAAAATTGTCAAAAGACAGTTAGAAATATATACTTTGGTTCTGTGTTCATAAAGGACAACATAAATAAAATACCTGAAATGTTGAGGAACACAGGGTTTAGTGAGATGGAGGAACTGCAGGAGATCAGTATTGTTAGGGAAATGGTTTTGGAGAAGATAATAGGATTGAAGGCAGATAAATCCCCAGGGTCTGATAGCCTGCATCCCAGTGTGTGTCAAATTCCAATTAAGAAAGTTACCCTACAAACAGTGGCTGCATTAGTTATCATCTTCCAAAATTTTATGGACCCTAAAACAGTTCCTACAGATTGGAGGGTAGTTAATGCAACTCCTCTATTTTAGAAAGGAGTAAAGATAAAGCTTATAATTATGGACTAGTCAACCTGACATCAATGGTGGGAAAGTTTTAGAGTCCATTATGAAAAATTTTATAACTGAGCACTTGGCAAACAGTGGCAGGATTGGACAGAGTTAGCATGGATTTGCAAAAGGGAAATCATGCTTGACAAATCTCTGAGGATGTAACTCATAGTGTTGATGAGGGGGAGCCAGTAGATATGTTTCATTTAGACTTTCAAAAAAATGTGACTTCCAAGGCATTTGTGTGCACATGGGATTGGGGTAGTGTATTGAAATGGACAGAAAACTGGTTAGCAGACAGGGAACAAAGAGTAGGAATTAAAGGGGTCTTTTAGGGAATGGCAGGCAATGACTAATTGGGTACCATGGGCAACAGTGTTATGGCCTCAGCTCTTCACAACAGATATTAATGATTTAGATGAGGGAACTTCACAATATATATTAATAATTTAGATGAGAGAACAAACTATAGTATCTGTATGTTTGTAGATGACACAAATCTGGGTGAGAGGCTGAAATATGAGGAGGATGCAGAAATGCTTCAGTGTGATTTGGACAAGTTTGGTGTATGGGCAAATGCATGCTGGATGAAGTATAATCTGGATAAATGTGAGATTATCCACCTTGGGAGAAAATCAGGAAGACAGGCTATTATCTGATTGGTGATAGATTGAGATAGGGGGAAGTACAATGAGACATGTGTCCTTGTACATCGGTCACTGAAAGTAGACAGTAGGTGGTCAAGAAGGCAAAAGATGTGTTGGTCTTCATAGTGAGGGGATTCGAGTACAGGAGCAGAGATGTCTTGCTACAATTGTGTTGGGCTTTAATTAGACTTGAAATATTGTGTGCATTTTGTTCTTCTTATCTGAAGAAGGATGTTCTTTCCATAGATGGAGTGCAGTGAAGATTTACAGACTGATTCCTGAGATGACAGCACTGACAGATGAGGAGAGATTGAATTGGCTAGGCTTATATTTGCTAGAGTTAAGAATAATGAGGGAGGATTGCATAGGAACCTCTAAAATTCTAACATTACTAGACAGGGTAGATTTGGAAGGGCAACCCAGAATCAGTGTCACAGTCTAAGGATATCGGCTAAACTATTTAGGACTGATATGAGGAGAAATCTCTTCATCCAGAGAGTGATGACCCTGTGATTCATTACCAAAGAAATCAGTCAAGGCCAAACATTGAATAATTTCAATAAAGAGTTGAATGTAGCACTTGGGGCTAAAGGGATCAAAGTATATGATAGGAATATGCAATTAAGTTGGATGATTAGCCATGATCATAATGAATGGTGCAGCAGGGTCGAAGGGCTGATCAGTCCACTCCTGCTCTTACATTTTCATGGATGAGCTGAAGCCTCTGGTAGTTGAAGGTGGAATATCTTGCCAAGTTTTGCATGAAAGAATTTTTAAAAATTTCTTTTGTAGCAACTTGGCACCATTGTAAACCATCCCTATTTGTTCACCATCGCTTAATACCAGTCTCTTCAGTGAAGGCTTTGTGCCACTTGCTAAACCATTTCCTAGGGCAGTTAAGAGTCAACCATATTGCTGTGGGTCTGGAGTCACATATAGGCCCAACAAGGCATGATGGCCGATTTCCTTTTACCCAAAATGGGTGGCACAGTAGCTTAGTGGTTAGCACTGCTGCCACAAAGCACTGGGGACCCGGGTTCAATTTCGGCCTCGGGCCGTGCTGAATTGCCCATAGTGTTCAGGAATGTGTAGGTTAGATGCATTTCTCAGGGGAAATGTAGAATAAAAGGGGAGGAGAATGAGTCTGGGTGGGATATTCTTTGGAGGGTTGGTGTGGACTAGTTGGGCCAATTGGCCTGTTTCCACACTGTAGGGATTCTATGATTCTTTGAAAATATTAGTAAACCAGATGGGTTATTACAATAATGTCACAGCTACCATCGTTGACATTCGCATTCAATTCCAGAGTGGAGAGAGCCTTAGTGGTAATGTCACTTGTTAAACCAATGTTCTGGGGCCCTGGATACAAATCCTGCCATGACAGATATCAGTAAAAATCTAGGATAAAGTATATAAAGTGTTTGTTAATTATTGTAACTCCCATCAGGGCCCCATGGAGGGAGGAAATCTGCCAAGATCACATGGTCTGGCCAACATGTGCCTCCAGATCCACAGCAACATGGTTGACTCTTAACTGCCCACTGGGAAACTAGGATGGACAATAAGTGATGTTCTAGCCAGCAACAGCCACATCCCATCGATGAATAAGAACAAATAGGTCACCATAGTGGGAATCAAACTTTTGTGCGCAGAGGATTAAACTAGGCCTTTGTACTGTAGTCACAGATATTTCTTGAATTGACGTCTGAAGATCCGAGGAATCCACATTATTCACTGGGAGCAGTGACAGAGGAAAAGATGTACACATGAGTATGAGAGATAAAGAAACGTTGGTGAAGAGTCATAACCAAAGTCATTTTGTGTGATAAAGAGATTGCGAAGTAACATCGAATAATTAGGGCAAATGGAGAGGTGATCCGAGAGAGAACTGTTGACATTTCAGATACAGGAGATAGAAAGATGCAATGTTTGAAACTGATAAGTGTGAATATAAATAAAAAGTAGAAAATATCACCAGCTATTTCAAGATTTCCAATACTTCCAATTTATTTTGTATGAGCCTGCTGGGTGTAAAACGCATGCTGTATTTATCCACATGGCAACAGTCTTCCAGAGTTGTTCTGTAAATATGAAGTGCTTCAGGACATCTGAGATGCTTTATAAAGAGATTAGTTAGTTCTTTATGTACACACCATGGGATCAGAAGCAAAAGAGATGAGCTATTGGAACAGCTGATTTAAATACACACATATATTGTCTTGATTATTGTAGCAATCTTCCACATCAGACTGAGACAAGATGCTTATAAATATTAAAAGGAACAACTGTGAATCCTTGTGTCCCCAACTGCAGCAAATAACACCATCCATTTACGTTTATGGTTATGGAATGGTGACATATGGTTAATGTCACTTGATCCCTAAACTAGAGCCGTAAACTAATATTCTGAGGCACTCAAGTCTCACCATGGTAGCTTTAAATTTAATTAATAATTTAGATTTATTAATTAATCCATATTGGAAATCTAGTCTCAGTTATGGCAACTGTGAAACCATCATACATAGCCTGAAAAGCCAAACTTGCCCTATACAGGCAGCTGAGATCTCCTGGAGATTGAGCTAAGTGGAGAACTCATCAAAGACGGCTGAACTATTAACTTATTCCTTTCTTTTTCTAGTTTATATTAAGAAGGATTTTAATGTTAACCATCACCTTATTTCTTTATTTTTTGGCTTATTCTGTGAAGGTAATACTTAATTTTTAAAGTTTGGTATTTTTACTACTTTGTACATAAGTTTTTTTTGTCCCTAGATACATTTGTACCTAAGATGGTATCGTGTGTGGTGACACTATACACTTTTCACAGTAATCCTGTACTTGAATGGACGTGACAATAAAATCTAAATCTAAAATATTGGTCATTCTGCTATAGCACGACAGTTGTGTCCTTCTGAAACCTCGTGCTATAGAAAATCACGGTATGGAAAACTGTTATAGAAAATCGTGCTGTAGCAGATCACTATACCCACTCACTACAACTTTTGCGTTATCCAAATAACATCCACAATTCGTCAATTGCGTCATAGCCAATTTGTGCTGACAAAATGTGCGTTATAGCAGAACGACCTGTATAAATCTAAATCTAAGTCTAATGTTCTGCGGGCAACAAAATCGAAGTCCTTACCACAAGTGACTCCAGATCCATTGCAAAGTGGTTGAGTCTTAACTTCCCTTCGAAATCATCTGCTCAGTTGGATCAAACCACTACAGAAAAGTTAGGCAATTAGGGTCGGGCAGCAATTGCTGGCCTTTCTAATGAAACCCACACCTTATTGAACAAAAGTGTAATATGCACATTTGACATTGTATACCTTCCCAATACGCATCACTCATTATCTCACTGTCACTGATATTAACATGTTACAGACACGATGGGGTCTTGCTGTGCAGAAAGAATGACCGGCAGACCTTTGCATGGTTCCTTTAGACTGGTGGATTGTCCTTCATTCAAAGGCATTGACTGCTTGATTGAGGAACCCAAGCTGAAGTGCAAGTGAGGCTTCCCAGCAAGTGACTATGCAGCTGACCACCTCACCCCATAACCACCACCACCACATGGCCTTATTCACCTGTAGTTTGCTATCCAGTAGATTCATGCCAATGTGGTAAGGCAGCAGCCTCCACTTCCCCAATGCTTCTGCCAGTCAGTGGACCCTTGGCAATTCCTCAACCATGGGATAACCTGCATGCTCCCCCTCACCACAATTGTATGTCTGAGTGGTGCTGGGTATGGCAGAAATTTCCTCATCCAGTTACCATTAAAAAAGTCTACAGGCAAGAGCCTGGTTGACAGGGTGGCTCAGTGGTTAGCACTGTTGTCTCACAGCACCGGGGACCCAGCTTTCATCCCCCCCCAGGGCAACTGTGTATGTGGCGTTTGCACATTCTCCTCATGAAGTTTCCTCTCACAGTCCAACAATGTGCAGGTTAGGTGGATTTACCATGCGAAATGCAGGGTTATAGGGTGGGATGCTCTTCAGAGGGTCAGTCTGGGCCTGATGGGTACAAATAGCCTGCTCCCATGCTGTAGGGCTCCTAGGAGCCCCATTGTTTTAATCAAACACCAACTGAAGCTTCAGATTTTCGTAGAGGCAAGGGGTTAATTGTTAAAGGGTCAGGGGTCACACCAGCGACTGGGCTAAGGTTGGTAATGATGATAACAGGTGCCCTAGAAACGAGACAGGTATTGGCCTGACGCAGTAGCCATTGTTGTAGCTACCCCCTGTACCTCATTGTCAAAAATGTTGAAAGCATCTGAATCTTTAAGTTCACCATCACAGAGGGAAAGTTGGAACATAAAGCAAGGTAAGAAAATGACAACTAGTGGGATAAGTGTTGCTGCGGAATAGATTTTGTTGCTGTGGAATAGATTTTCTTCAAAACATCCATTTTCAATCAAATAAAACTTTTTCAATGCAGATGGTGTCCCTCACAGACTGGAGCTGTCTAGCTTTACACCACAATCAAAACTAAAATAAAAAACACCCGAAGCTGAAGATCTGAAAGACACAAAAACAGAAATGGCCAGAGAAGCTCCGCTAGATTCAGGTCTGGCAGCATCTGTGGACAGTTTACGTTCTGAAGAAAGACTTAACGCATTAACTCTGTTTTCTCTCCACAGATGCTGAATTTCTCCCTCAATTTCTGTTACAGTTTATTTACACAGCACTCAATGGCCATACATCCCCAAGATTGTTTTGAGAGGGTGAATTAGTAATGCAGTGCTGGAAAAGCACAGCAGGTCAGGCGGCATCCGAGGAGCAGGAGAATCGACACTTCAGACAAAAGCCCTTCATCAGGAATGAGGCCTCATCAATTCTCCTGCTCCTGAGATGCTGCCTGACCTGCTGTGCTTTTCCAGCACCACACTCTCGACTCTGAGCTCCAGCATGTGCAGTCCTCACTTTCTCCGAATTAGTAATGCATGCAACTTCACTGTCCTCCTCCTACCCTCACGAAAATCAGAGCTGGATGGGGAACACAGGCAGAAAACAGATGTCACCGAGCCAGGGATTAGTACCAATTTTCTGTTCAGACCTGATCCAGCAATGAAAACTCCAGCCCCTTCTTAAAACAAAATTACTGTCCGTTGAAAATCGAGCAGTGTGAATCAAGTGAAAACTGGATCATGTTTGACTGTGAGGTTTACCACAGTCAAATAGCCACTGGTATTCCTGATCTCAGCTTGCCAGGAGATCTGTGCATGTCTCCTTGAACTGAACTCTAGAAATTGTCTGCATCTTCCCGATAGAATACATGAGAAGAAAGAGTTAACAATATTTTCAATTCTTTAAATCAAATGATTGCAATGTATAAACTGTGCATAGTCCAACTGTCACTTTGTTTAATTACTGTTTATCATTATAAGATAATAAATCACATCACAAGACAGTTTGAGTCAGTTTAATTGTCCAAAAAAAATTAAAATAAATGTTAAGTGGTGACATTTTATTTCCCTAATGAGAGTGACTGCATAATCTGGGTCTGTCTCAAGAGGTGGGAGAAATAATCATCCAGAGGCTACTGCCTAATATTTAATATTATCTTGTGTTTATTCTGCCTATAATTAGAGGAACAAACAAAAGATTGATGAATTCAGCTCTAGTATAAATCCGAGGAATCAAGTCTAAGGAGAAAATAAACCATAAGGCTCCTGGAATTTTCCAGAAGAAATCGGTCGCCATGGGGATACTTAACCCCAAATTATTCCAGTGTGAGAAAGGCCAAGGATAATGATTGCAGAAACTTAGAGGACGAATGAAATATTTTTAAAGAAATTTTGAGATTGTGCTAAAGAGTGAGTTAGATTATGAGATGGGATCATGTTTCTTGATTGTGAACAGTGGGAGGTAGAAGGGGATGTGGGATGATATATTTGCAAATGTATTAATTAAGATAGCATCTTTAATCTCTAATCTAAATAGATGAATTCTAATTACCAAGTGTTGTAAAAGAGAATCAGATAGACATAGGGAGTGCACATTCACTGATAAGTAACCAAACATCACAGTCAATGTTTAAAGAGATTACACTTAACAGTATTACTGGATATGTGTTCCTCCATAACTAATGTCATCAAGCTCACATTCCTGTCTCACTGCTGACAGCTTCCAGGTGCATACCAGTGAGAGTCAAACCTCTTGTACGAGCTACTCTACTTTCAAATCCAGACTTCCAGCCTCCACTGTGATGCTACTGTTCCATTTATAAGCTAGTGCCACTAGAGGCATTATGAATTAACTTATTGGACAACCAGTTTCGCCTCCCCTACTCTGCGCCCTGGGGAGGGCTGAGAACATGGAGCTCATTAGCACAAGACCTGGGTGAAGGGAGTGTATAGATTCATTTCAAGGGGTGCTCAATAAACATACTAGGGAGAAAGGGAATAGCGGATCTGCTTTGAAAAAAAAAGCACAGAGAAAGCTGGAGAAACCCAGCCGCTCTGGGGAGACAGAAATAAGAGTTAACGATTCAAACCTGGTATGATTCTTCTTCACAGCTGGAGAGCCTAAATTTGAAGAATCATTCAGACTGGAAACATTAATTCTGCTTTGCTTGTAAGTTTGCTCGCTGAGCTGGAAGGTTCGTTTTCAGATGTTCCGTCACCAGACTGGTAACATCATCAGTGAGCGTCTGGTGAAGCATTGGTGTTATGGTCCACATTCTACTTATGTGTTTAGGTTTCCTTGGGTTGGTGATGTCATTTCATGTTCCATTTACATAGTATGGTGACGAGACATCTGAAAACAAACCTTTCAGCTCACCGAGCAAACTTATATCCAGAACCTCAACCTGAGCTACAAATCTTCTCAAAACACATTAATTCTGCTTTTTGCCCCACAGTTTACATGATTTGGAGATGCCAGTGTTGGACTGGGGTGTACAAAGTTAAAAATCACACAATACCAGGTTATAGTCCAACAGGTTTAACTGGAAGCACACTAGCTTTCGGAGCGCTGCTCCTTCACCTGATCCGAAAGCTAGTGCTTCCAATTAAACCTGTTGGATTATAACCTGGTATTGTGTGATTTTTAACTTTGTCTTATTACAGCTATTTTCAAGGAAACATCAGTATACAAGACCAGTCTAAGTCAACAAGACCATCTTTATCAAAAGGTTTGAAAACTCAAGTTCTTTGTCCCTTGTATGATTCACACCATTATTGATAAATTATCTAGCTTGGAAGACAATGAAACCAGATACGGGGTTACAAAAGTGAACAGCAGTGGCTTTAACATACTATCAGAAAGAGAAAAATGAATATATACTGTAGAACTGGAAGAATCTCTCTCTGTCACAAAGCTGGTCCATATTTTTCTAAAAGCTGGTCCCTTTCTCAAGGTTACTGTGTCCTTGGTTTTTCTCAGAGGGGTAATAAAATACTCCCAGCTCTGATTAGACTAGTTTGGTACAGAGATTAACAGGTATTGGGAGGCCTTTTTGTTTATATGTAAACAGATGAGACTTCAGGCCAAAGTGTTCATGTTTTAGAAGTCACCTGTATAATGAAAGGGAAGTGGTCAGCTCTCATTGAGCAGTTCAGTCCAGAACCACAAAGGGATTCAGCTGTGTGGAAACAGGTTGTAAAATGCTCTCTCTCCTTCTGCCCTTCTAACTTCAACCTGTAAGCATTTGTTCCATTTTTAACTGCTTTTTTAAGGGAGGTTGCTTATTGGGCCTGTTGCATATATTCAGAACAGCTAATGAAGTCTAGTTTGATAGTTCTATTTTATTCTGTTCTTTGTGTTTCATTGTGTAATTTTGTAAATAAATTTCTGTCTGTTTTAAAACGTAATAGTCAATCTAGCTAATTTACTCTGGATAATTTTCACTGTACACTTACCAAAACAAATTGCAAAGTTATGGTCTGGGCTGCCTGCTCTAGGATGCATTGAGTGGTCTGGCCTAGTCTATAACACACACTTTATCTCTCTCTCTTTCTTTCTGTCTTTATTTCTCCCTCTTTTTCTTTCTCACTCTCCCTGTTTTCTTCCAAGCTCTCCAAAGACAATGCTGAGTGATAAAGAGTAGTGGAAGCAAAGTTCTTGAAAACGTTTTCGGCTCAGGCAGATCAGTTCTTGTTAAGTAAGAGCATTATCAGAGGTAGCTGAGAGGCGAGACTAATTGGAACTTTTTGAATGGCACAGTGGGCTGGAGAGCTGAATGGTCTACACCTGCTCCAAATGCATATGTTTGTATGTTCAGCGAGTGAGCTATCTTTTAAAAGAAATGTGACATAGCTACAAACTAAAAAAAAAATTATAATTTTTATTTCGGCCAACTGAAGGACATGAAAGGAGATGAGCTGATTCACCACTCCTGACCAAGTCCTGACAAATGCGAATAATTAGGTTAATTAGATCTGTATCTGCTCTGTGTATGATGAAAATGGTGATTTCATGCACAGTCCCATCATTTAATTGTTTGCATAAAATTACATATTTAAGTGAATGTGTTGTATAATCTGTGTTGTATAATGTGTTGTATTAAGGGTGGCACGGTGGCACAGTGGTTAGCACTGCTGCCTCATAGCGCCAGAGACCCGTGTTCAATTCCCGCCTCAGGCGATTGACTGTGTGGAGTTTGCACATTCTCCCCGTGTCTGCGTGGGTTTCCTCCGGGTGCTCCGGTTTCCTCCCACAGTCCAAAGATGTGCAGGTCAGGTGAATTGGCCATGCTAAAAAATGCCTGTAGTGTTAGGTAAGCGGCAAATGTAGGGGTATGGATGGGTTGCGCTTTGGCGGGTCGGTGTGGACTTGTTGGGCCGAAGGGCCTGTTTCCACACTGTAAGTAATCTAATCTAATCTAATCTGTGTGAGAGCAGTAAATCCTAATGGACATTCAGGTAATGAAGGAAGATGCTGTGATCTCCATTTGTCCATTTTCCAGCAGAGGACTAACATCCTATACTGAAAAAAATAGCTTCCATTGACTTCACTTTCAGGGCTGCACTGAAAATATTGTCCCTATAATATTTACCACTGGCTGTGAATGATTTACCCTGTTGTTCTCATTTGCTGGGAGTTTCAGATTCCTAAGGGTTGGGTATGATAGCATTGTGGTTATAAAGTTAAAAATCACACAATACCAGGTTATAGTCCAACAGGTTTAATTGGAAGCACACTAGCTTTTGGAGCGACGCTCCTTCATCAGGTGATTGTTAGGCAATCACCTGATGAAGGAGCGTCGCTCCAAAAGCTAGTGTGCTTCCAATTAAACCTGTTGGACTATAACCTGGTGTTGTGTGATTTTTAACTTTGTACACCCCAGTCCAACACCGGCATCTCCGAATCATTGTGGTTATGTTAGCTATTCAGCAGGCCTGGAGTAATAAACACTGAAGTATAAGTTCAAACCTCATCAGAACAATTGCAGAATTTATTTTAGTTTAATTAAATAGATCTGAAATTTAAAAATTATGTATGTATGAGCTGTCATGGAACAAGGTTGTCTTCAAAGCTTCAACTGGTTGAGTAAAGTCTGTTGGGGGGTGTGGTCAAAAATGTGCAATCTTTACCTTGTCTGGTCTGATGTGACCCCAGTCCTACAACGATGTAGTTGACTCTGAACTGCCCTCTGTAATGACCAAGCAAATGAGTCATCTATATAAACATCACCAGGAGAAAAAATGTGAAGTGTGATATTTGTGGGTAGATTCTGCCACCATTTCTCTGCCTTCGACTGGGTCAAAATCTCAATTAGTTTCCGATAGTAGAGAAACAACCACTAATGATTCACGATAAGAAGAATCTCTTACCTTAACAAGATGAAATTTATTGTATGGTAATTATTAGGTACAAGTTACCTTGTCTAGGAGAAACTGTGAGCTCTTGTGGTGCCATGGTAATGTCCCTACCACTGAGCTAGATGACTGGGCTCAAATCCCATCTATCCTGAAGGATTGCTGGAGTATGTCTGTGCGTGTTGATTAAAATCACTACAATAGCTGTAACCCAACACCACCCTAAGGCAGTCTGCCAACTAACAGTAACATGGTGAGTTAAATTAAAGATAAGGAGCTCTAAACTTTCCTAGCATCTGATTATTCCGAACATCTGGGAACCAAATGGTATTGAGAAGACATGGCATGGTGGCAGAATTGGGAGCTGTTGAATGGACAAGGTTTATGTGTACAGGATTCAATTATGAAAACCTGGAGCCCAGCAAATGCTGATGATGAAGCCAAGACCAAAACTGGTAAGCAAGGGGAGATAAAAAGAGAATCCATGTGTGACCAATCTGAGCTGTAAAATCAGAAAAGATCATTAATAACAATAACAGAAACATCACTATCCAGGGAAACATAAGTCGCAAAAGAAAGCACAACTCCTGCAGTACCAGGAACATGCAGAACATTACCAATGAGCATGCACTGAATACTACAAATGTCAAATCCACAAAATGAAGAAGAACATCTGACCACCTAAACCATGCCAATTTCTAGAGAAGAACCCATGCTTTTAGAGATGAGAGAGGAATCTTAGTGTAGTTCCAAAATAAAATTGATAAGTTTCTTTAAAATATTAATCACTGAAATAGTTATAGTGATACGGGAGTTGTGTTTGAAAGAAAGATGGCTGTTATTTCATATTATATTATCTGTAAGGAGCCAGGTACTAATGGTGTGAGTAATTCTTCTGGGGACCAAATTCACAGCTGCACCAAATAGGCAGTTTTGTGTGAAACACAATACCAGCCTAAGGTGACCTGCTAACTAGGCAGGATGAGAATATAGATTAAAAATCAAGAAGGCAAATGTTTTCAAACATACTGTGTGACTATTTATAACATCTGGGAGGCAAAAGACAACCAGAAGGTGGAAAGATGCTAATATTGTTATTATTTCACTGACCAGGGAATTAGACAAATGCTGTTAGGCATGCATTCAAATCCCACATGGCAGTATTTAAACTCACTTAATTAAATGTGGAATGTAAAGCCAGTTACAGTAATGGTGACCATGAAACTATCATCGATTATTCTGAGAAAACTCCTTTACGGAAGGTTTCTGACATCAGACATGGTGTGGCTCATTTGCAACTCCAGATGCCCAGCAATCTTAGCTGCCTTCTGAAATGTCTCAATTCAAAGGCAATCAGAGATCAGAGATCTCTGACATCCTCTGGATGAATTAAGAGAAATCTGGACGTTTTGCCAGCAAATTTTAATTCAGTCACTGGATGAAGGTGTCGCTGATTGGGCCAGCATTTATTGCCCAGAGGGCAATGATAGTCAGCCACATTGCTTTGGGTTTGAGTCACATATAGGCCAGATCAGGTAAGGATGGCAGATTCCTTCCCTAAAGGACATTAGTGAACCAGATGGAGTTTTCTGATAACCAACAGTGGTTTCGTGGGATCATTAGATTCTTAATTCCAGATTTTTATTGAACTAAAATTCCACCATCTGCTGCAGTGGGATTTGTGATGTTGCTGTCACTTTAAAGGTTATTTTTTTCCTGTTTTTGTTGAGAGGTTGTAAGGCAGAGGTAACCAAAATGGCTACTGACGATGACTTGAGTAAATAACTCGTGAGGCCTTGGGTTTTTTTTAAAGTTGGTACAATGGAAGCAGCCTGGGTATGGCCAGCCCTCCCTGACCAGGCTTTCTAGTTTTTGTTTAGCTTTAAGAAGCATAAGAAGCCAGTGGGATCTCAAAGGAGTTGGAAGCTTCAGTGAATAATTCCTAGCTGGTGTTCTCTCTGAACCTTCTCTTGATAGTTTTTCCTCCTGGATTAGACAATTGCATGTGAGAATCTGTGTCCTAATTTGCCTTTTTGCCACGGGGTGTGTTTATGTGACATTACTATACTGGAATTGTTAATTAGTACTCGAATCGATTAGTACTCGATTCGGTTAAGTTTTCCAACAGTTTAGTGACTTTAAATTCCTCTTTGTTTTCTTTGTGTTTTAACTATAGTGTCTAAATAAATTCTGTTTTGCTTAACATCAAGTAGTTTGACCAATCACATTGCATCTGGAACATGGCACTTTTCATCTACTTTTAAAATAAGAAAAGTTGGGGTCTAGGCGACCTTCTTAACATACTTCGAGGGGGTCTGGTCTGGTCCATAAAGATTTGAAGCTGGGTCCTCAGAACATTACCTGGGCCTCTGTATTAATAGTCTAGCAATAATACCGCGAGGCAATCACCTTCCCTATCATGTACCTTTCTATAACCAAGATTAGATCAGCCTATCCTAAGTGCACAGTAACATTCAGTGCCAAACCTAAATGGACATAGTGCGATGATTGAAACTTATTTTATGTCCTATGCTTTTCACCAGAAAGTTTGTTGAATGTTTCTATTCCACAGTTTCACTTGCTGGGCATATGAAAACCCGTAGGAGAAAGTGAGATGCTGGAGATCAGAGTTGAAAAGTGTGGCACTGGAAAAGCACAACAGGTCAGACAGCATTTGAGGAGCAGGAGGATCGACACTTTAGGCATAAGCCCTTCATTGGGAATGTTGATATCAAAACCCTTCAACATTTTCAGCCATATTTCAGGTGTAGAAAGATGGTTGGCATGATAGGTAATACATGGTATGTTTTTTAAGCTTAATGTTACTTTTGTTTTTGCTGCTGTCTGATGGTGAATCAAGGATCACTGGTCATTTCAGCAACTAGGTTTTTTGGTTGGCTGTGAACAATCACTGCTACAGTACAAGATAGATCTTAATTAAGGACTACGCCAGCAAGCTGCTGCTGTGACATTTTGCAGGACACATTGTGTCACCTAACCCACTTAAGCACAGATGTATACATTGCATTTCTTAAATCATGAAACCATTTGAAAACCCGTTTTGAGACATACTTCTCAAGGTCAGGCCAATGACTTGTTCCTGTTCTGATGGCATATTTGACCTTGAGTATCACATGCTGGGTGAATTCCTTCTTCTTCCATTCTTATTTTAAACTAAACTTGCTGTTTTCTAGTAATATCACAAGTTAACAAATGTTATGGCTTTTAGCTTGAAGCCAGCTTTATGCAGTTTCATTGCCAGAGACTCATTTCTGTTTGTTGTTCGCTGTGTGTGGTTTGCTCTGTGTGGAAGTGTCTTAAACTGACACATCATGTTGGGGTACAGTTCCTTTAATCTGTGCGATCCATTGCATCAAGTTATAAGATAAGCATCACCATTAACTTATTTCGGAGATGAAAAATAAGGCCAGCTCCTAATGTGTGTCCAGCCCTAAACATGGATTTATTTAGTAACCAATATGATGTGGAGGTGCCTGTGTTGGTCAAGGATCACGTGACACCCGGTTATTGTCCAACAGGTTTATTAACACATACAGCAGGGTGGAGGGGGATGGTGTTGACTTACACATTGGGTATATGTTTTAGTATCAAAAATTTGAGTTGGCTAATAGATTCAGATAGCTTAAATGTCACGATCTGTGGAAGTTAAACTTGATCCTTTTTTTGAGAAGATTTGTAGCTCAGGTTGAGGTTTTGGATATAGGTTAGCTCGATGAGCTGGAAGGTTCATTTCCAGATGTTTCATCACCCTACTAGGTAACATCTTCAGTGGGCCTCCAGACAAAACACTGTACATGATTCCTGCTTTCCATTTATATGTTTGAGTTTTGTTTTGGGTTTGTGATGTCATTTCCTGTGCTGATGTCATTTCCTGTTCTTTTTCTCAGACCCCCATCTACCACCCACTGAGAAAAGGCATCAGCAACCCAAAGAAACCCAAACGTATAAAGAGAAAGCAGGAATCATGTACAGTGCTTCACCTGGAGGCCTATTGAAGATGTTACCTAGTCGAGTGATGAAATGTCTGGAAATGAACCTTCCAGCTCAGCGAGCATCCTAAAATTGATCCCTTTTATATTTCTTCCTTTTGTGTAATCGACTTTTGGACAGCTCTGAGAAACAAATGCAAATGCAACACTCATTGTTCCAAGTACACTCATGATAAACTCAGGTCTGCAACTTCCCAGTGCTTTCATAGAGTCATAGAGAGGTACAGCATGGAAACAGACCCTTCGGTCCAACCCATCCATGCTGACCAGATACCCCAACCCAGTCTAGTCCCATTTGCCAGCACTTGGCTCATATCCCTCCAAACCCTTCCTATTCATATACCCATCCAAATGCCTCTTAAATATTGCAATTGTACCAGCCTCCACCACTTCCTCTGGCAGCTCATTCCATACACATACCATCCTCTGCGTGAAAAAGTTGCCCCTTAGATCTCTTTTATATCTCTCCCCTCTCACCCTAAATCTATGCCCTCTAGTTCTGGATACCCGCACCCCAGAGAAAAGAATTTGTCCATTTATCCTATCCATGCCCCTCATAATTTTGTAAACGTCTATAAGATCACCCTTCAACCTCCGATGCTCCAGGGAAAACAGCCCCAGCATGTTCAGCCTCTCCCCATAGCTCAAATCCTCCAACCCTGGCAACATCCTTGTAAATCTTTTCTGAACCCTTTCAAGTTTCACAACATCATTCCGATAGGAAGGAGACGAGAATTGCACACAATATTCCAACAGTGGCCTAACCAATGTCCTGTACAGTCACAACATGACGTCCCAACTCCTGTACTCAATACTCTGACCAATAAAAGAAAACATACAAAATGCCTTCTTCACTATCCTATCTACCTGTGACTCCACTTTCAAGGAGCTATGAACCTGCACTCCGAGGCCTCTTTGTTCAGCAACACTCTCGAGGCCCTCACCATTAAGTGTATAAGTCCTGCTTTCCCAGAATGCAGCACCTCGCATTTATCTGAATTAAACTCCATCTACCACTTCTCAGCCCATTTGCCCATCTGGTGCAGATCCTGTTGTAATCTGAGGTAACCCTCTTTGCTTTCCATTACACCTCCAATTTTGGTGTTATCTGCAAACTTACTAATTGTACCTCGTATGCTCGCATCCAAATCATTCATGTAAATGACAAAAAGTAGAGGATCCAGCACTAATCCTTGTGGCACTCCACTGGTCACAGGCCTCCAGTCTAAAAAGCAACCCTCCACCACCACCCTCTGTCTTCTATCTTTGAGCCAGTTCTGTATCCAAATGGCTAGTTCTCTCTTTATTCCGTGAGATCTAAACTTGCTAACCAGTCTCCCATAGGGAATCTTGTCGCTTGCCTTACTAAAGTCCATATAGATCACATCTACCACTCTGCCCTCATCAATCCTCTTCAGTACTTCTTCAAAAAACTCAATTAAGTTTGTGAGACATGATATCCCACGTCCAAAGTCATGTTGACTATCCCTAATCAGTCCTTGCCTTTCCAAATACATGTACATCCTGTCCCTCAGGATTCCCTCCAACAACTTGCCCACCACCAATGTGAGGGTCACTGGTCTACAGTTCCCTGGCTTGTCCTTAAATTTCTTTAGACATCCAACATTCTCTGTATCTACCAGCCTTTCCTTTCACCCTAACATGAATATACTTTCTCTGGATTCTCATTCTCCCATTTCTGAAGTCTTCCCATTTTCTAGCTGTCCCTTTATTAGCAAACATCTGTCCCCAATCAGCTTTTGAAAGTTCATGCCTAATACTGTCAAAATTGGCCTTTCTCCAATTTAGAACTTCAACTTTTAGATCTGGTCTATCCTTTTCCATCACTATTTTAAATCTAATAGAATTATGGTCACTGGCACCTCAGACACCTGCCTTATTTCCCAACAGTAGGTCAGGTTTTGCACCTTCTCCAGTAGCTACATCCACATGCTGAATCAGAAAATTTTCTTGTGCACACTTTACAAATTCCTCTCCATCTAAACCCTTAACACGATGGCAGTCCCAGTCTATGTTTTGGAAAGTTAAAATTCCCTACTATAACCACCCTATTATTCTTACAGATAGCTGAGATCTCCTTACAAGTTTGTTTCTCAATTTCCCTCTGACTTTTGGGCGGGTTTATAATACAATCCCAATAAGGTGATCATCCCTTTCTTATTTCTCAGTTCCACCCGAATAACTTCCCTGGATGTATTTCCAGGAATATCCTCCCTCAACCAAACCCTCAATTTCTTTAGTCATCCAACATTCCCTATATCTATTCCCTATCCCTATTTCTTTCACCCTGACAGGAATATACTGTCTCTAGATTCTCGTTATCTCATTTCTGAAGGTTTCCCATTTTCCAGCCGCCCCTTTACCTGCGAACATCTGCCCCCAATCTGGTCTATCCTTTTCCATCACTATTTTAAATCTAATAGAATTATGGTCGCTGGCCCCAAAGTGCTCCCCTACTGATACCTCAGTCACCTGCCCTGCCTTATTTCCCAAGAGTAGGTAAAGTTTTGCACCTTCTCTAGTAGGTACATCCACATACTGAATCAGAAAATTGTCTTGCACACACTTAACAAATTCCTCTCCATCTAAATCCTTAACACTATATGGCAGTCCCAGTCTATGTTTGGAAAGTTAAAAGCCCCTACTATAACCACCCTATTATTCTTACAGATAGCTGAGGTCTCCTTACAAGTTTGTTTCTCAATTTTCCTAGGAGGTCTATAATGCCTTTTTTATTTCTCAGTTCCACCCAAGTAATTTCCCTCGATGTATTTCCAGGAATATCCTCCATCAACCAAACCCTCGATTTATTTCGTCATCCAACATTCCCTATACTTACCAGCTTTTCCTTTCACCCTAACAGGAATATACTTTCTCTTGCCTCCCTTTCTATCCTTCCTATAGCATTTGTATCCTAAAACATTAAGCTGCCAGTCCTGCCCATTCCTGAGCCATGTTTCTGTAATTGCTATGATATCCCAATCCCATGTTCCTAACCATGTCCTGAGTTCATCTGCCTTCCCTGTTAGGCTCCTTGCATTGAAATAAATGCAGTTTAATTTATTAGTCCTACCTTGCTCCTGCCTGCCCTGATTGTTTGACTCACTTTTGTTCTCAACTGTACCAGTCTCAGATTGATCTCTTTCCTCACTATCTCCCTGGGTCCCATCCCCCACCTTACTAATTTAAATTCTCCCGAGCAGATCTAGCAAATCTCCCTGCCAGTATATTAGACCTCTTCCAATTTAGGTGCAATCCGTCCTTCTTGTACAGGTCACTTCTCCCCCAAAAGAGATTCCAATGATCCAAAAATGTGGATCCTTCTCCCATACACCAGCTCCTCAGCCGTGCATTCATCTGCTCCATCCTCCTATTCCTGCCCTCACTAGCTTGTAGCACCGGGAGTAATCCAGATATTACTACTCTCGAGGACCTCCTTTTTAAATTCCTGTTTAACTCTCTGTAATCTTCCTTCAGAATCTCAACCTTTTCCCTTCCTATATCATTGGTTCCAATGTGGACAATGACCTCTTGCTGGCCTCTCTCCCCTTTGAGAACATTCTGCATCCTCTCTGAGGCATCCTTGATCCTGGCACCAGGGAAACAACACACCATTCTGATTTTTCGCTGCCGACCACAGAAAAGTCTGTCTGTACCTCAGACTAGACAGTTCCCTAACACAATTGATCTCTTGGAACCCGATGTATCTCTCGTTGCATTAGAGCCAGTCTCAATACCAGAAACTTGGCTGTTCGTACTACGTTCCCCTGAGAATCCATCACCCCCTACATTTTCCAAAACAGCATACCTGTTTGAAATGGGTATAGCCACAGAAGGCTCCTGCACTATCTGCCTACCTCTCTTACCTTTCCTGGCGTTAACCCATCCATGAGACTGTATCTGAGACATCTCCCCCTTCCTATAACTGTCATTCATCACATACTGTTGCTGTTGCAAATTCCTCATTGCTTCTCACTCTCTCTCCAACTGATCCATTTGATCTGATAAGATTCGCAACCAACAGCATTTATCGCAGATATAATCCGCAGTAACCCTTAAGCTCTCTTTAAACTCCCACATCTGACAAGAAGCGCATATCATGACCTTTGAGAAGATGGTATTGGGCTGCCTTCTTGAACATGCTCTCACTCTCCCTCTGTCACTCTGTGCCTAATTCTGTGTCTCTATCTGTCACCCAATCAGTTTTTATTTAAGCTTTATATTGCCTTACTGATAAATTGCCAGTGATGCTCATATCCCATGAACAAATGTTTCTTTAAAATACAAAGCGTGCAATTTTAGGTGCTCCATAAGCAATTCTTCAAGTCACCAATGGAGCAACCGTTTGAAGATTGAAATCTCTTTTTGCGTAATTTCAATGTACTTGAGGAAAGCAGCAGAATGACCCATTTTCCCACCATCCATCCAAAAGACCCTTGACCCCTGGAAAGAAACTTTCTTCTGGAAACACAGTGGGAGGAGTTCCTTCTCTAAAAGTACCAATACGATTTTGAAAGGAATAAGGAAGACTTCCTATCTAGGAGAAGATTGCTGTTTATGCTGCGGGTCCTATTCACTGGAAACTGGATTCATATAAAATAATTTAGATTAAAGATAACTCCTCAACTACACATTGCAGTAAAATGTTGCTTTAACTGAGTGAACCTCCTTATCTAGTTTGTCTTTAGTGTTATTTTAATAGAAACGTCTGCTTTTTAATGCACAAGCATTGACTAATGCACCACCAGAATACACCCCAGCTCAGGCATTGTTGGAGCTGCCTGCCTTTTGCTAATGCTCCCATGGGTTTAATGAGGTTGATTTTATATTACAGCTTATTTGTTTTATGAATGTAATATATTTTGAACCTGAACTAGCTGCTGCCTTTCTGGCACTGTTGAGTAGTCCTCTTGCTCAAAGTTTTAAGGATTCCTACAGAGTGGGTAAGCGCTGGCTTTAGTGGAATTTGTTTTTCTCTCCTGTTTTTTTCATTTGTCTCCAGGAGTTTGACTGGGATACATCTTGTGGGTGCCAGCAACCTTTCATTTTTCAAACAAGCGACTGCTCCTCATGTGTGAGCCTAGGTCAGATGTTAATAGGCCTGTCAATCTGACTGCGGTAGAGGGTGTATCATGGTTAAATCTAATCGCCACACACAATGTGAGATTAATATCCTTATGTCTCAGTGACCTCTGCAGGTCACTCTTGAAACATTATCATGTTCTCTACTGGACAAAAAGTTGTTCCTTCAAGAGTTAAAGGAAGTAACCATACATATTCAACACTCTTTCACACTCCCTCTGTCACTCTGTGCCTAATTCTGTGTCTCTATCTGTCATCCAACCAGTTTTTATTTAAACTTTAGATTGCTCTGGCTACATATTTGCTGGCAAATCAGTTCGTATCCCTTATGTTGCTAATGCAATCCTTCTGTCGCACTTTACTGCATCTTTGTATACAGCTAAGCTTTGGCTCCAGTCCATAGCAGACTGCTCCTTAGTTCTGTAGTCTGTGGTGCAGACAGATTTCTGAAAAACTATACAGTGCTTAACATTTTACCAAAGATAAATCAGCAATTGTATGCATTATGTAATGGTGCTTTTAATGAGCACTGCTTCCGAAAATACATATTATTCCAAACCATGCTCTGGCTTTTTGAGTGCAGTTTAACTGACAGCACAATCTTCGACAGATTGGTTTTCTAACACATGTGAATGAGTAACAATTTACAGAAAAAAATAATGAACTCTTCGTGGAATGCTACTTTCAAATTCTGTTTGAGTTTAAACCTCATTCCTGAAAAACCTTTCTAAAATAAGTGAGTTTGCACTCTGTGCCTCCTGTCTACCACTCTGACTGACTTGTGTGTTTCGATGAATGCTATTAGGCCTGTTTCACTGCAACTTTGCACCGACTGCACTGTGGAATAATGAAATCTAACTCTGAGCATATTCAGTAATGGAAACACAGAGTGGTTTACGGTTCAGAAGGAAGCCATTCAGCAGACCCCCATCTGCAACAGCGTTCTGAGCATTTCAACTTTGAGGCAATCTCTTGCCTTTTCTCCATAACCCTGCACATTATTTAAATTGAAATAATTTTCCAATGGCCTCTTGAATGCCTCAGGTGTACCTGCCTCCACCCCACTTCTAGGCAATGCATTTCAGACATTTGATACCCTAGCTGCTGGTGATAAAGCTTTTCATAACCTTACATTTGTTTCTTTAGCATATCTTTTTTTTAAATTCATTCCTGGATATGGGTATCCCTGGCTGGGCCAACATTTATTGCCCATCCTTAATTGCCAGCGGGCAGTTAAGAGTTAAACGTACTGCAGTGGGTCTGGAGTCACATATTGACTAGATCAGGTAAGAATGGCAGATTTCCTTTGTGAACCAGATGTGTTTTCCTGATGAAGTGACTGCAATAAGTTTTGTCAGGTGGATCTCACTGAATATAAGTTCCCTGATTGGAGTTACTAACCTGGTTCAATCAGGGAGTCCTGGCTGACAGATGCAGACAGGAATCTCACTCGAGAAACTGGCTCTATGCGGGCTCATCAGAGTGCATGTACTATGCACATGGAAATAAAGGGTGACTTTCTGATGAATGTCAGCCTCCGTGGAGTTATTTCATCTGTCAGTCAGTCATATTTTTGCTTTCATCATTGAACTCTTAGTTCTAGATTTTTATTGAATTCAGATTCCATCATGTGAACAAAGAACAAAGAAAATTTACAGCCCAGGAACAGGCCCTTCGGCCTTCCAAGCACGAGTCGATAGAAATGTACTGTCTAAACCTGTTGGTCAATTCCTAAGTATTTGTATCCCTCTGCTCCCCACCTTCTCATGCATCTGTCCAGATGTATCTTAAATTAATCTACCGCGCCTGCCTCTACCACCTCTGCTGGCAACGCATTCCAAACGGCCACCACCATCTGTGTGAAGTACTTGCCACATGTATCCCCCTTAAACTTTCCAACTCTCACCTTGAAAGCATTATCTCTTGTTTTTGAATCCTTCACTCTGGGAAAAAGCTTGTCTCTATCCACCCTGTATATATGCATATGATTTTGTAAACCTCAATCAGGTTCCCCCTCAATCTCCTTTTTTCTAATAAAAACAATCCTAACCTACTCAACCTCTCTTCATAGGTAGCACCTTCCATACCAGGCAACATCCTCATAAACCTTCTCTGCACCCTCTCCAAAGCGTCTGCATCCTTATGGTAATCTGGTGACCAGAACTGTACACAGTATTCTAAATACGGCCGAACCAATGTCTTGTACAATTTTAACATGACCTGCCAGCTCTTATACTCAATTCCCCATCCAATGAAGGCAAGCATACTATATGCCTTCTTGACCACTCTATCCACGTGTGCAGCAACCTTCAGGGTACAATGGACCTGCACTCCCAGATCTCTCTGCCCATCAACTTTTCCCAAGGCTCTTCCGTTCATTGTATAATTCACTGTAGAATTAGTCTTACCTAAATGCATCACCTCACATTTGTCTGGATTGAACTCCATCTGCCACTTTTCCGCCCAACTCTCCAGTATATCTATATCCTCCTGTATTCTCTGACAGTCCCTTATGCTTTCTGCTACTCCACCAATCTTTGTGTCATCTGCAAATGTGCCCTCTCCTAGATCACTTATGTATATAACAAACAACAATGGCCCCAACACTGACGCCTATGGAACACCACTGGTCACCTTTTTCCATTTCGAGAAACTCCCTTCAACTACTACTCTCTGTCTCCTGTTGCTCAACCAGTTCTTTATCCACCTAGCTAGAACACCCTGCACACCATGTGACTTCACTTTCTCCATTAGTCTATAATGGGGAACCTTATCAAACGCCATACTAAAGTCCATGTATATGACATCAACAGCCCTTCCTTCATCTAAAAACCTGGTCACTTCCTCGAAGAACTCTATTAAGTTGGTAAGGCACGATCTCCCCCGCACAAAACCATGTTGCCTATCACTGATATGCTCATTCTTTTCTAACTATAAATAGCTCCTATCTCTCAGTACCCTCTCCAGCAACTTCCCCACCACCGACGTCAGGCTCACTGGTCTGCAGTTATCCAAATATCCCTACTACCCTTTTTGTACAGGGGGACAACATGAGCAACTTTCCAGTTCTCCAGCACCTCACCTGTATTTAAGGTTGCCACAAAGATATCTGTCAGGGCCCCAACTATTTCCTCTGTCGCCTCCCTCAGCAACCTGGGTGAGATCCCATCCAGTCCTGGGGATCTGTCTACCTTAATAACCTCTAGCATACTCAACACATCTTCCCTACTTATGCCAACGTGATCCAGACTAATCAAACTTCTATCTCTAATCTCAAGATTCATCATGTTCCTCTCCTCAGTGAACACTGAAACAAAGTAATCATTCAGAATCTCATCCATTCTCTCAGGTTCGGCACACAGCCTTCCTTCATTATCTTTTAGTGGACCAATCTTTTCTCTAGTTACCCGCTTTCTTCTTATATAAGAATAAAATGCTTTGGGATTTTCCTTAATTCTGCTTGCTAAAGCTATTTCATGACCCCTTTTAGCCCGCTTGATCCCTTGTTTAAGACTTGTCCTATTCTTCCAATATTCCTCCAGTGCCCGTTCAGTTCTTAGCTGCCTAGACCTTATGTACGCATCCCTTTTCCTCTTGGCCAGCCGTACAATTTCTCCTGTCATCCACAGTCACGAATCTTGCCCTTCCTTTCCTTTGCCTTCAACAGGACATATCTATCCTGCACCACCATTAACCTATCTTTGAAAGCCTCCCACATCTCAAATGTGGACTTCCCTTCAAATAGCTATGTCCAATCCACATTTCCCAGCTCCTGCCTAATTTTGATATAATTGGACTTGGCCCAGTTTAGTACTCTTCCCTTAGGACCACTCTCTTCTTTATCTAGGAGTATTCTAAAACTTACAGAATTGTGGTCACTGTTCCCAGGGAAATCCCCCACCGCAACGTTTACCACTTGTCCTGGTTCGTTCCCCAGTACCAGGTCCAAAATGGCCCCTTCCCTCATCAGACTATTGACATACTGCTCTAAAAAACTCTACTGGACACTTCTTACAAATTCTACTCCATCCAGACCTCTGACGCTAAGTGTATCCCAGTCAATGTTGGGATAATTAAAATCTCCAAACACCACTACCCTATTGCCTCTATGTCTATTCATAATCTGTTTACCTAGTTGTTCTTCTACCTCATGCTCTGTAATACAGCCCCAACAATGTAACTGCACCCTTCTTATTTCTCAGCTCCACCCATAATGCCTCACTACCCAAGACCGCCACAGTGTCCTCCTTTACCACAGCCGTGATATCGTTCCTGACCAGCAATGCAACTCCACCCCCTCTTTTACTTCCCTCTCTGTCCTGTCTGAAGCGTCTATATCCTGGAACATTTAGTTGCCAATCATCATGCCCTTCCTTCAACCAAGTCTCAGTGATGGCAGTAACGTCATACTCCCAGGCACCAATCCGAGCCCTAAGTTCATCTGCCTTACACACTATACTCCTTGCATTAAAGTAGATGCATTTCAGGCCACCAGTTCTTTTGCGCTCACCTGCTCTCTGCTCCTCGGATGCTGCCTGACTGGCTGTGCTTTCCCAGCACCACATTTTTTGATGTAGGGTCAATTGAGACTTTATTAATGCTATCTTCATGATTCTTACAATCTCCAGTCTCCACCTCGCTGCCTACTTGTTTTCTCTTCTGGTTGCTAGTCCCCTGCCACATTAGTTTAATGTGCTGCGGCTGAATTTAAACTTGTGTCCTCAGAACAATACTTGGGTTTCTGAGCAAAAATGCCACATGGCCATTACTTTCCTTTAACCTTTAACGTGCGCCCTTTGGTATGTTTACAAGAAGGAGGCCATTCAACAGCTCCAGTCAGTGCTGGCTCTGAGAAGAGTAATTCACAGAGCCTTACTGTCCTGTCTTTTCCCCATCCCCTGTAGACACTTCCTCTTCAGGCAATTGCTCAGTTCTCTTTGAAAGTCTCAATTGACCCTACATCAAAAAATGTGGTGCTGGGAAAGCACAGCCAGTCAGGCAGCATCCGAGGAGCAGGAGAGTCGATGTTTCGAGCATAAGCTCTTCATCAGCATAAGCATTTGTGACTTTTTGACTCTGAACTCCAGCATCTGCAGTCCTCACTTTCTTCCAGTCAATTAACCCTGCCTCTGTCGAACTGTCTCAGAGAGTGCACCCTAGGTCCGCACCCAAGCATTTTGTACAACAGGTTTATCCCTATGCCATGGTTGCTTCTTTTGCAAATGTCCTTAAAATAATACTTCCCAGTTCTTCATTTTCCACCAACAGGAGCTGTTTCTCCCAATCTGCACTGTCCAGACCCGTTATAGTTTTGAATACCTCAAAATGTCAAATCTCCTCTTGTTCAACTCTTCTCTGAAGAGAACAGCTCCAGTTTCTCCAAGCAATCCACAGAACTGAATTTCCTCTTCCATGAAGCCATTCTTATGAATCTTGTCTTCACTAGTTCTTCCTCAAAAAATTACTATTCCACGAGGATGACCTGAATTTGATCTCCACACAGGATCAGAGTGGGGAGGAAATGAGGGTTGGAGGCTGAGGCTCCTTAGTTTGGTGGTCCAGGCTAGACTCACAGTCATTGTAGAGGCCTGAAAGATTATAGCTCTCAAACCTCATATCCTCATCTAGGCTCCAAGCCTTAACAGTATTCAACAGGAATCGCTTTCTGAACCCAAAACAAGAGTGGGAATTCTGGAAGGGCAGGTATTGGGATAGCAGAAGCCGCTATCAGTCACCAAAATGCGTCCTGGAATATGGTGGTGGGTTGGGGAGAAGGGGTTGTGGAGAGAGGGTGCATGTGATATCGTGAATGAGATGGGTGAGTTCAGATCCTCTGGTTCAGTTGTAGAGCCAACACCTCCTGACCCACAAGAAAAATGACTTTTTCTTCAAAATAAAGTGATCTAGTTGGTCCTAAATTTGTCTCTAAAACAGGTTTGTCTTAGTGAGAAAGTCTGCTCTGCTCCTCCCATTTTGGGTTGAAAGAAGAGATTTATCTCTTCACAAGCGGGTGGATTTTGAACGGTCAAAATCATAGAAATATAGAATCCCGACAGTGTGAACTGGCCATTTGGTCCACACCAGCCTTCCAAAGAGCATCCCATCCAGACCCACTCTCCTACCCTATCCCCTTAACTCTGCATTAGCCATGGCTAACATACCTAATCTACATATCCCTGGACATTATGGGCAATCCACCTATCACCTGTCCACATAGCCAATCCATTAGACTCTTTAAATTATCATTGCATTTTTCAAGAGGATGCTCCTGGTTTTTAAGCAGATATCCACACCATCAGTTACAGTCAGGAGTGAGTAAGATTCCCCCCCCAACTTAATTTTAATTGTCCCACATGCACCCCCAAAATGTCCACGGGGCAGACAGGTTAAAATCAGGGCCAGTAATTCATGCAGAATTTGCACACTGTGCTCTGAAAGGCCATATCAAATTATCATAAACCTGTTCCTTTATCATTCAATCCTGCATTTTAGCAAGCCATAAAACATACTAAACAGAAGAACAGCATGTGGCGAAATTGTCCCCTTGGTACACGAAGTGTGCTGTAATTAAAATCCATCGTGGTTTGAACAAATGAATGATTGTCACCTCTTAAGGTCTTGTGGCTAGTTAAACTACTGTGGAAAAGGATTACAGTCCCTCCCTCAGGATTAAAGAAAACTGTTGAGACTTAAAATCCAGCGCAAAAGCAAATCACAATTTGCTTCTTTTCGAGAAAAAAAGCAAGGTAAACGCTTCTGCACACTAATGTGCGCTTTGGTTTCTGTATTTATTCAGCATCCAGAAGCTATTTATTGCCGTGTTTATCACTGAGATGCACAGAGAGCGGTCTCCTCAGGAGCCCACATCACTAACCAGCCAGACCAAGTGGACACGTTCTGGGAGAGAAATTTCAATCAGTACCTTTGCCTGTTTACACAGCCGTAAATTGCATTACACTGTTGCTGAGCAAAATTTAATCTGTCCTGTGGAAATTGCAAATGCTGCTCTGACATCAAGGCAGCTCGGATAATTTTACAGCACGACAACTCCATATGCATCAGAAGAGGTGAATTCAACTACACTCCATTGCAATCTTTCTCCTATTTGTATTATCTACTGTAGTCACTGCACCTCTGAACCTTTTCTTATCCATGTTAAATTTGAAATACATCATAGGCATAATGCATAATATTTCCTGTTCTTAATATCCTCACTATATTGAAGTTTAGATCCATTGGGTGATATGCATAGAGTCATAGAGTCATACAGCATGGAAACAGGCCCTTTGGTCCAACTCATCCACACCGACCAGATATCCCAACCTGACCTAGTCCTATTTGCCAGTATTTGGCCCTTTTCTCTCTAAACCCTTCATACTCATGCACCCATCCAGATGCCTTTTAAATATTGTAATTGTACTCACCTCTAACATACATGCATGACCTCCACGTGAAAACGTTATCCCTTAGGTCCTTTTTAAATATTATCCTTCTCACCTTAACCCGACGCCCTCTTGTTTCTCGACTCCCCTATCCTGCGGAAAAGACTTTGGCTATTTGCCCTATCCATGCCTTTCATGATTTTACAAACCTCTATAATATCACCCCTCAGTCGCCGACGCTCCAGGGAAAGGTGTCCCAGCCTATTCAGCCTCTCCCTATAGCTCAAACCCTTCAGTCCTGGCAACATCCTTGTAAACCTATTCTAAACCCTCTCAAGTTTAACAACATACGTTTTACAGAAGGGTGACCAGAATTTTCCTGCAGTATTCCAGAAGTGGCCTCACCAATGTCATGTACAGCCGAAACATGACATCCCAACTCCTGTACTCAATACTCTGATCAATGAAGACAAGTGTGCCAAATGCCTTCTTCACTATCTTATCGATCTGTGACTCCACTTTCAAGGAATTATGCACCTGCATCCCAGGTCTCTGTCTGGCAATACTCCCCAGGGCCTTATTGTTAGGTGTATAAGTCCTGTGCTGATTCACCTTACCAAAATGCGGCATCTCACATTTATCTTAATGAAACTCCATCTGTCACTCCTCAACCCATTGGCCCATCTGATTAATGGCCCATTCCACCCTGAGATAATCTTCTTCACTGCTCGCTACACCACTTATTTTGGTATCATCTGCAAACTTACTAACCATATGTCATATGTTCACATCTAAACCATTTACATAAATGATGAAAAGCAGTGGACCCAGCACTGATCCTTGTCAGAAGCCTCCAGTCCAAAAAGCTATCCTTTAACACCACTCTCTGTTGACTTGCTTCAAGCCAATTTTGTATCCAGTTAGCTAGCTCCCCTACATGACGTATCCATGTCATCTAACCTTACTACCCAGTCTACTATGCGGAAACTTGGCAAATGCTGTGCTGAAGTCCATATAGTCAATCTCTGCAGCTCTGGCCTCATCAAACTTCTTGTCACCTCTTCAATAAACTAAATCACCAAATCAAGTTAGTGAGACACAATTTCCCATGTTGACTATCCCTAATCAGTCCATGTCTTTCCAAATGCATTTGAATCATACCCCTCAGAATCCCCTCCAACAACTTATCCAACATTAACATAAAGTCAAAAGTTCCCTCACTATTTATTGCAGCCTTTCTTAAATAATGGCACCACATTAGCCAATCTCCAGTCTTTTTGCACCTCACCCATTGCTGTCGATGATGCAAACATCTCAGCAAGGGGCCCATCAATCACTTCTCTAGCTTGCCTCAAATGATGATGAGGGGGTTCTTGCCTATCACCGAGACAGTCCTCTATTGCTGTTTGGAGAAAGCATGGGTGACAGAGGAGACTCTCCAGATCAAGGAAACCAGAAATGATATCCTGCCTACCCACAGCCACTGGCCAATCATTGGTTGGCAGCTATTCATTGCTCAGTGGCACCATCCCAGTGGCTGCTGCTGGTACTACACCAATAAGAGACCCAAGGTCATTGAGGGACACAGGTATGGTTGAGCGATGACAGGATGTGATTGGGGGCAAGGGTGGAACTGCGATTTCAGTGGGAACCCCCCCCCCCCCCCACCCAATTCTAATGCCAGGACCGTCACCTGGGCACTGACTGCCTTTGAATGAGGGAGGAGAAAGTGAGGTCTGCAGATGCTGGAGATCAGAGCTGGAAATGTGTTGCTGGAAAAGCGCAGCAGGTCCCTCTTCCAGAGCTAGCAAGCAAGATCAACAAGTTATATTTCTTGGGCTCCCTGCAAAGTAAGTCCTACACCTAAGTTGACATGAATTGTCCACCTAATGACATCAATTGGCAGTGGGACAGGTAGACCATTTAAGAGCATTGCTTGTTGTGGAACTAATCAGGGTTGGGGTTGAAAGTTAGTACATTCCCCACCTGCCACCCCCTCTACTTGCCAAAATGTTCCCACTACCAAGCTTCCTTCCATAAGGGCATTAAATTCCTTTCAATCACCTGTCACTGATGCTGATTCACTCTTTCAGAATTTCAATCTTCTCATTTTCTCTTGGTTTACAGGATGATCACTTCCACTTATTTTATGGTTTCCATTTCTCTGCCAGCTACTTTCTTTGCCTGTTCTTCACGGATATGTACACTTTCTGGTGTCTTGCATTCCTTCACATCACAGTGAATATGAGGAAGTTACATGAACTTGGAGGACGTCAAAGTTGATGCATATCATTTCCTTAACCTACCATTCCTTTCCTGCTGATTTGCCAAACGGCAAGCTAAAGTAAGAGCTCTGACAATGATTGTCACTCACTTCCCTCCATTTGCTCCCAGTTATGGAAGTTGCTTCTGCTACCTCCCAGCAGAGGTCAGCTATTACAGCAAGTTTGAGAATGGAATCTAGCATCTCCATGGTCTACCTTGCTCCAAAACTAACTGAATAAAACTGCTATGCTAATGGTGGAATGATCTCAACTCTGATGTCCAGCATTACAGTGCAACACCCTTTCCAAACTTAATAAAGTATTTTAAAATCATTAAGAACAAAACATACCTAAAATGCACTTCAGGGCAATTGACATGTGATAGAATAAAAACAAAGGGCTTTACTAACATATCCCTTTCTCAGTATGTCTGTCTCTCTCTCTTTCCCTGTCTCCATCACTGATTTTGACCACTTCCTGATGTGACCCTTTATACATGGTTTACAGGGTCTCTGGACCAGGGATTTTGAAGAGCTGTGTTTCACTAATCTAGCCTAGTTCACATTGAGTCCTTCAACATGACGAGAATGCAGCATTTTCTTTTCTGTAATCCCACAAGCCCTGAAGACCACAGTAACACCTGCTATTTGATCTAGAATTATTAGGTTTAACTTGTATTTAACTGGCTCAGTGCAAGAATTCAACCTTCATTTTAAATGAAAATTCTGCAAAAGAAATAGCAGTTAGAGCTTTACAATTTAGTAACAGTTTTAATCATAGTGCCTTTCTTTACATAAGCAATATTTCACCCTCCTCCATCTCCTGCAGTCTAACTTCACAACTTACACTAATAAACAACTAGCATGAAATATTTGCAAACTGATCTTTGTGATAATATTTATTGTGTACTATTATTTGATTATTTGTGAACTTGGATTCTAAAGTCAAGGAAAATGAGTTTTTGGTTTCCACTTCTGCGAAGGTCACTTTTTATTTAAGAGTCTGAAACTTTTGAGCAGTAGTCAAACAGCATTTGTAAGAAATCCTGTGACTTATACCAACTGACTAGACAAGCTACTTGCTGAGTTAATTGCTGAAGTGTTTGCTATGTTGAACTTTCACAACCCAAGGGAAGAAAGGTCAGAGACCAGAAGTACATTCAGTTCAGAAGAAAGGATTCATAAAAGCATACATATTGGTTAGCAGTGTCAAATATTTCAAAATAATTGGAAAAACAATCTCATTTGTTTTTTGTTAGGGGTCAAGGAGAAAAATCAATGTGTTCGCCTGTGCCAGTCTCATAGAATAATGGAGAGAATCACATGTGATAAATGCACAGAAAATTGTCAAAAGTTGTCAAATTCTCAACCTCATCAGTTGAGTAAGAAATATTTTAAAAAGTATAGATAGGAAATACTTCATTGGGATTGGCAGCTGTAAAGGATATTGCTGGGAAAAGGGGTTTATTCTTTTTTTTTGCTCTTTATGATTAGGTCATTCCAAATGTTCTCACATGTATCTATAGCTTTACTTGTTTCCTATTATTTTGTTGAATAAATATGTGATTTTTTTGAGAAATGTAGATAGACAGCCTTTTATAAATATGTTATAAGAGTGACTGGAATGGTCACTAAACTACAAAAATAAAAGTTGTTTTGTTAAGCCTTGTTTCACTCTGGAATATGACATGTCCATTATTATCAATAGCTGGAATTATTACAAAGTGGCAGCATTGAAATTCATTGAATTTTGGATTGGGGTTGGTGAAGAAATCTGTAAACATTTAAAGAAATACTTAACAGTACTGGAAATTAAAAAAAAGGGAGAGTTGCTGTGAAGTGTACTACAAGGGTCAAGCTTTCAAAATGGATCATCCTACTGCTAAGACTTTTCTGGGAGTAGAAAATATAACACCGAGTGACCTGAAATCTTTGTCTAAGGCCACCTGCATGGCTAGATAAAATCTCAGCTTCCCTTCCAAAAGATCATAACTCTGTCATACAATAGAATCCCCAAAGTGTGGAAATAAGTCATTCAGCCCATTAAACCCACACTGACCCTCTGAAGAGCATCCCACCCAGACCCATTACCTCTACCCTATCCTTGCATTTTCCAAGACTAATCCATCTAGCCTGCACATCCCTGGACAATTTAGCACAGCCAATTCATCTAATCTGCAGATCCTTGGACTGTGGGAGGAAACTGGAGCAAACCCAGAGAGAATGTGCAAAATCCACAAAGACAGTTGCCCAAGGGTGGAATCGAACTCAGGTCCCTTGTGCGCTAAGGGAGCAGTGCTAGCCACTGAGCCACCATGCTAGCCTCAGTAAACCAGAGTGTGGTCATTTAGTGAAGTCAACAAGTTTCAAAAGCTCATAGATTGTTAGGATGCACAGTTTCCCATTTCATTCAATTGTCTGATCCAACAACATTGAGGACTTTTAAAATATAACACGATTAATGTTTGACATTGCAGTCTGTAATTTTCTCACCATACAAAATATGGCTCACAAATTGTTAGAGTTGTAGATTTTTTTGTCTTTTGTGCATTAATCATGGTTGCCTTTGTCTTGTTTGGTGGATTTTTCATCACTCTTATCATTTAGCTGCACCTTTGTCTAATTCCTTTCGATTGAGATCTATGGGGCTTGATGAACCTTTTGACTCTGCCTTTGTCAGAGTGTGATCAGATATCCATGTTCTGTTTTGATGTTTCGATTTGCCAAGGCTTTCTTCTGCAGTATCTTTGATTGTCGTAATGAACAGTGGAATGAATCAACTGCTTTTACTAACTGGATAAATTTCATGTGCTAGCCTTGTTTCTGTCAATTTTTCTCATCAGCAGGTTGCTTTAGCCTTCATTTCACGTAGTTTTAGTTTTATTACATTGAATATACAGCACAGGAGCAGGACAGTCTCATCTAATCTGTTGGTGGGATGTCAGTCTTTCTGACTAAATCAGCATTTATTGTCCATTACTAATTGCCCTGGAGATGAACTGCCGTTCTGAATTGTTGCAATCTTTGGAGAATTGGGGCACCCAAAGTGCAGTTAAAAAGACAATTCCAGTATTTAATTCAGCAGCGCCGAAGGAATGAAAAAATGTAAGTCAGGATGTGTACTTTGTTGGGGAATTTATCGCTGGTGGTGATCCCCTATCTCCTTTCTTTCATGTATATTCTCATTTCATATGACTGAGTGCCTGGCTAGGCCACTTCAGAGGGGCATTTAAGAGTCAAACATGTTGCTGTGGGTCTGGAGTCACATGTAGACCAAGCCAGATAAGGATGGCAGATTTTCTTCAATAAGGGACATTAGTGAACTAGATGGATTTTTAACAGTAATTGACTGTGATTACACGGTTGCTATTATACTAGTTTTTAATTCCAGATTGCTTTTATTGATATCCAATCTTTCCATCTGTCTTGGTGGGATTAAAACAATGTCTCTGGAACCTTACCTTGGACTCAAGATTTACTAGTGCAGTAACATTTTTGCCAAAACAACGCCATATCTTATTGTGTCCACAGATAGTGCTAAGCAATAATTTCTGGAGGAAGATCTGAGCCATGATCGCCAAATTTATGTTATTAGCTGCTTAGGGACCAATATTGTTTTTTGTTTATAATAAATAAAGTTTGAGTTCCCGGATACTTACGAAGGGAATAAAGTCACAAGATTTCACAGTTTTAAATAAACAAATTAATTTTCATGATAAAAAGTAAAGTGAAACACTCTACAATATAAATGAAACTTTTACACTTATACTCCAACATTAAGTTACGAATAAGGGTCACTGGACTCGAAACATTACCTCTGCTTTCTCTCCACAGA
Organism: Chiloscyllium plagiosum; assembly: GCF_004010195.1. NCBI lineage: Eukaryota > Metazoa > Chordata > Chondrichthyes > Orectolobiformes > Hemiscylliidae > Chiloscyllium > Chiloscyllium plagiosum. The sequence continues at coordinate 47,034,279 of NC_057732.1, read as the reverse complement.
TCCTGCTAGACCTGTTGAGTTTCTCCAGCAATGTCTGTTTTCACCTCACAAATGCTCTGTCTGCTTTACAATTATTTACCTTTGAAGATCTAAATTCAGAATGCACTCAAAGTCCCCTCCAACTCTGACTCCTCATGCTTTGGTAATTCAATCTCTTTTGCCAAGACAGAGTTCTCTGGGATTCATGAGATTGGCCAGTATACCTAATTACTGATACAATAAGAGCTTTTATTAAATAGCTAGTTTACTGAACTTTAGGTGAATACATTAAACTCCAAACATTCTCAGTTACATTAAGAAAATACCTTTTGTGGGCATCTTTCATTCCACTCTCAGCAGCAATGAACTAATGATGACTACCAGGGCTTCCTTTTAGACCTGAACTGTAAATTCTCCTGAGTTCTAACTACCTAGAGGCTGCTAACAGCATTAATTTTTCTGTTTCACCACTTCCCCAGTTCCAAATTGCAAACAATTACAACCAAGAAACACACAAATTCATCAAAACAAGAGATCCTTCTTAGATCACACTAATCTTCATGATGATATAGCTTGCTCTAAACAATCCTTAACTGCCTTTTAGGTTAAGTAGGCATGATTTACAATTTCTTCTTTGATCTGACAAAATAAATGATTTCTTTATGGGCTTTGAGTTCACTGAATGTTTTTAACTATATTTTTTCTCATAGAATCCCTACAGTGTGGAAACAAGCCATTAATTCCACATTTTTACTATGGACATCCAGTCCCTGTACACCTCCATCCCCCATCACGAAGGACTCAAAGCCCTCCGCTTCTTTCTTTCCCGCCGTACCGACCAATACCCTTCCACTGACACCCTCCTTCGACTGACTGAACTGGTCCTCACCCTGAACAACTTCTCTTTCCAATCCTCCCACTTCCTCCAAACGAAAGGACTAGCCATGGGCACCCGCATGGGCCCCAGCTATGCCTGCCTCTTCGTACGATATGTGGAACAATCCATCTTCCGCAACTACACTGGCCCCAACCCCACCTTTTCCTCCGCTACATC
>NC_057732.1:47025775-47032394 GCF_004010195.1 Chiloscyllium plagiosum | reverse complement strand
ATCTTCTTCCCGCCCTCTCCGCCCCCACCCCAGTCTGATCTATCACCCTCACCTTGACCTCTTTTCACCTATCACATTTCCGACGCCCCTCCCCCAAGTCCCTCCTCCCTACCTTTTATCTTAGCCTGCTGGACAAACTTTCCCCATTCCTGAAGAAGGGCTTATGCCCGAAACGTCGATTCTCCTGTTCCCTGGATGCTGCCTGACCTGTTGCGCTTTTCCAGCAACACATTTTCAGCATTAAGTCCACATCAACCCTCCAAAGGGTAAGCCACCCAGAACCATTCCCCTACATTTACATAGAGCATAGAACATAGAAAAGTACAGCACAGAACAGGCCCTTTGGAGCACGATGTTGTGCCAAGGTTTAATCCTAATGTGAAATATAATAACTTAACCTATGCACCCCTCAACTCACTGCCCTCCATGTGCAGGTCCAGCAGTCACTTAAATGTCCCTAATGACTCTGCTTCCACCACCACCACTGGCAATGCACTCCATGCATTCACAACTCTCTGCATAAAGAAACTACGTCTGATGTCTCCTCTATACCTTTCCCCTAGCATCTTAAAAGTATGACCCCTCGTACCCGTCAATCCTGCCCTGGGGAAGAGTCTCTGGCTATTAATTCTATCTATTCCTCCCATTATTTTGTTGTGCCTCGATCAGGTCTCCCCTCTTCCTCCTCCTCTCCAGACAAATGCACCTCACCCATACATCCCTGAACACTATGGGCAATTGAGCATCACCAATTCACCTAACCTGAACATCTTTGGACTCTGGAAGGAAACCAGAGCACCTGGAGGAAACCCATGCAGACACAGGGAGAATGTGCAAACTCCACACAGATAGTCACCCGAGGCTGGAATCGAACCCAGGTCCCTGGTGCTGGGAGGCAGCACTGAGCCACCAAAATTTAGCTCTAACTCCTTCCTGTTGCGTCTATTCCCAGCATTCTAACTTAAAACAACATGTTCTTAATTTTTAACTCCACTGTTTGCCATGTGTTTCACTTGCTTTTGTACCAGTTGCTACTGTTAAACTTTAATTCTTACAAAGCCTGTATCCTCAAACATGAACTAGATATTGACAACTTCTGATATTCTCACTTGTTTATGGTAAACTTAAAAGTAATGATTCTCCACATCAGTTTGTAATGTAGAATGAAATTACTGCATGTATCAAACCCATCTTCAAATGAGATGATTAATGGTTTGCCATGTAAAGTTTGCTCTGAACAGAGCAATTGTTACCATAAAAAAGTTCCTTGGAAGAAAGGACAAGCCGTACCATTTCAGGTGGCATCTTTTCCTATTACCAGGAAGAATATCTGAAGCAGATGTAAGAGGTCATTATATCTCACGTAGTTTGGACATACAAACAGGACTGTACATCTGATTGGTCATGTTTCTATGTAATAGGTCAGGAATTGTTAACATACTTGCTGCTGATCATTGAGTGAAGAATTTAATGAACAATAAGGTATTTCTTGTGTAAGGGAAGGCAGTGTCATACTAGGAAGGCCACAGTTTGTGAAACGTTGTGATATTGATTTCTCATCTTGCCCATTTCATCAAGTGACAACTCAAGAAACCTGGCTGCATAGTCAACCAATTGCAGTGACATCCACAGGCCATGAATTAACTTTTTTTTAATCTCTGGAAGTGCTCTTACACACAACTGAATGGCTCTTTCCTTACCACAAATCACTTGTGGTACTGATGACCATTATCATTAAATCACCCACGTTTTCTATGCATCAATTTACATGCAATGCTCAGAAAGGGCGATGCAAACCACCAAAGGTGTAGGAGAGATAGGTACAGACAGAGGAGCTCACTCAGAATGAAGTCAGGAAGGGAGATAAGGCAATCCATACACTTTCTCTAAAAGCATCAAGAGTGTTTTTGAACACTGCATGCATGCCGTGAATTAATACTTTTATAAAAGCAATCTCTTTCTCCTGTTCCAGTTAATTCCTCAGATGACAGGCAAAATAAGCGATTGAAATTTGTTGAAATGTATCACTTTCTTATAAAGAATTCATTTAAGGTTACAATTAACCATTTTAGTGCAAATTTTACATGGTGTAACAGTAAAATCATCTTGCTCGATGTTCTTACAATGAAAACCTTTAAACAATGTTTCAGTCCTTAATTAGCTTTGACCATCAGTGTAATTTAATCAATTGATGATGAAAGGAGAAGTACAAAAATAGGCAGTAATTTATCAACTGCCCTTTTAATGCACCGTATGATATTATTTTCCAAAATGAATGAAGGGTAAAATGTATAACTGTTATACTATCACCAACATTGAGCTTTTTCTCAAAATGCATATTATTTGGTGTCACTTCTCAGACACAAATTTTCTATTTAGTTAGACTATATGTTAAAATCTCAAGAATAGTTCCGTTTACTAATTGCAGTCATTTCCCCAATCACCGAAATGGTAAAAGCTGCCCTGTGGTAACATTCTGTGCTTGAGAATTATTCATTTCATTTGATAAACTCAAAGTAGCTGGATATGAGAATCAATGATAAGGAAGACAGCTTTGAACTCTGTCACCTAAACATTCACTTAAATGAAAGTAGAATGGAACAGTTGAAGCAAGTTCGATGGGTTGAATGACACTTTCTTGCTCAGTTTTTATAATGCATTTTTGTTGCAAAATGTTTACGATGTGTAGTTCATTTTTTTGCCATACAAAGTCTGCAATAAAAATATTAATAGTAGCTCACAATAACTTTACTCACACATGAAGTGAATATCAGCGTCATTGTCATCATTTTTCGTTACAGTGGCAAGGATTCGCATTTAATCAATCTTAAGTTAATTGCTGAATTCAGTACTAATTGAAAAGGATATTAAATAAAAACCAAAAGAGCTGGGGATGCTGTAAATCAAAAACAAAAGCAGAAATTGCTGGAAAAGCCCAGCAGATCTGGCAGCAGCTGTGAAGGGAAATCAGAGTTAACGTTTCAGGTCCGCTGACCTGCTAAGCTTTTCCAGCAACTTCTGAAAAAAGACATCAGCCGGTAAGTTGAAAACTATAATAATAAGCATGTGAGAAAAGCATCAAGGCCAAAGCTGTATTACTTTGGCCTTTGAAACTTTGGATTCTTCCAAATATTTAATTAGGTTTTCACTGTTACTTTCCATTAGGAAGTCAGCGTTTCCTTCTGATCTTATATAGTATCTTAGATGGTAGTGCAGTTGTAAAAACAAAGTATCTTCTTCCACCAATTAATAGACCATTTTGGCTGAGCTACTTGATAATCCAGATCTATTTCAAATATCAGAAAATATCTTTCTGTCATCCTGTGCAGTTCAGGCTAAAGATCAACAAAGTCAAACTCATTTAAGGTAAAATTGTACAGAAGCAATAGTATATGGTACTGCTTCAGGTGTGCATTTTCTATAGGAGTAACTGGATACCAGAAATTTATTACATTGAAGTTAAAAAATTTGAAACCAAGCTCTCTAAATGTAGAACGCAATGAGAAAGATTTTTGAAAATGAGAAGGTTCTGGGTATATTCCCTCAAAAGGGAAGTGGGGGAAGCAAATCCTGAGCTCTCTGGATGAAAAAGGAGATAAAAATTAAATTAAAAAAAGAAAAACAAATGTGCTTATGAAAGGTGTCAGGTAGAAAATACCATTGAGAACCAAGCTCCCAACTGGGGTTTCAGAGGGAAAGTGAAGAAACATATTAGAGAAGAAAGATGGCTTATAAGAAAATCATAGAATCCCTACAGTGTGGAAACAGCCATTTGGCCCAACAAGTCCACACTGACCCTACAAAGGGTAACCCATCCAGACTCATTTCCCTACCCTATTACTCGACATTTATCCCTGTCTAATGCACTTAAACTATACATCGCTGAATACTATATGCAATTTAGCATGGCCAATCCACCTAAACTGCATATCTTTGGACTGTGGGAGGAAACCAGAGCACCCTGAGGAAACCTACGCAGACACGGGGGGAATGTGCAAACTCCACACAGACAGTTGCCTGAGACTGGAATCGAACCCGGGTCCCTGGCACTGTGAGTCACCTGCCACCCTATATATAGAAGAATAATAAGAGAAAATGAGGACTGCAAAAGCTGGGGGTCAGAGTCAAAAAGTGTGGCGCTAGCAAAGCACAGCGGGTCAGGCAGCATCCGAGGAGCAGGAGAATTGACATTTCGGGCCTGATGAAAGGCTTATGCCCAAATCATCGATTCTCCGGCTCCTCAGATGCTGCCAGGTCTGCAGTGCTTTTCCAGGGACACACTTTCTGATTGTGAGAAAATATTGGCAATGTAAACAGGTATAATGAAAACTTCAATAGGCACGTTGATAGTAAAGTGGAGGGGAAAAGGAAATGTAGGGTCAATAAGGGACAAGAGTGGTGTTCTACACTTGGAGGGAAGAGGCACGACGAGGAGTCAAATGAATATCTTGCATTTGGCTTTGCCAAAGAAGTAGACATTACTCAGGCCATGGTTACGGAGGAAGGAAGCTCTGCTATTAGAAGATTCAAAATTGATAAACAGAAAGTGTTGGGTAGGCTGTTGATAGTTAAATTTTGGAGTAGTGTGCTGGAAGAGCACAGCAGTTCAGGCAGCATCCTCCCCATCCCCACCCTCCTCTAGCTTATCTCTCCACTCTTCAGGCTCTCTGCCTTTATTCCTGATATTACCTTGTTGATAGTTAAAGTTAACAAGGCACTGAGAACAGATTAGATGCATCCAAGAATATTGAAGGAAGTGAGAATGGAAATTACAAGGGGCACTGGCCATAACCTTTCAATCTTCCCTACACTTGGAATGCAGCAGAGGCCTGGAGAATTGCAGGCATTATATTCTTGGTGGTATAGGTTGTAAGGATAAGCTCAGTAATTCCAGACCAGACTGTTTAACATCTGTGGAAGGGAAGCTTCCACAAACAATTATTCAGAATAGAATTAGTGGTCACATGGATAAAGGTCATTTGTTTAGGAAGACCCAGCATGGATTTAAAAATGAAGATGCATCACAGTCTAATCTGCTGAACAGTTTGGAAGAGAAAATCAAAAGGTTAATGACGATAATGCAGTTGATGCAATGTCTATGGAATTTCTACACAGAGCTGCACAACAACCTTGTGAGATAAGTTATAGTTCATGAAAGAAAAGGGAGAGTTGTAATATGGTTATAAAATTGGCTGAGGTGGCAGGAAACAGAGAGTGTTGGTCAATGGATAAGTATTGACTCATGGTTTTTGAGATACATGTATTAATAAGCCAGATCTTGATGTGCAATGGACAGTTTTGACATTTGCAGATGATATAAAAAACTTGTGAGCATTGTATGTTAGGTATATGGGGTGAATATAATTCTGGAACTCCATCTGTTGATCATTAAGGAGGGTGCAAGAGGGAAATCTGTTGGGGCATTGGATGGGGAGAGATTAGTGTGAAAAGGGGTGAGGGAGTCAAACCTGGTGGCAAAAGCTGTAGTATGTGTAAAAATATGGGCAAGGAGAGTGATCAGAATAATCACAAACAGTGGGGTTTGGAGGGTGCTTATGCAAAACAGCATCAGACAGCAGGGTAGATTATGAGTGGGGGATTATTGGCAGTGATACCATCACCACAGTTTTCACAGGAGAGTCATCATGAAGGTATAATGTTAGGGTTCAGGAGGCAGGGAGGACAGTTAGCAGTGGGTCACCACATGATGATGCAGGGGAAACTCGGTTGGAAATAGACGGTTGGGATAGAGGAAGATAAAAGGGGACATGGAGTCTCTGCGGTCTACTTAGCAGAATCTAGGACTGATGGTGTCCACAGCGAGCTGTGTTTCCTGCCAATTTTTTAACTGCAACTTACGACCAGAAAATGGCTGGGACAATGCCCATGGCTGGCGGAGTCAGTATCAGTTCAATGGACAACAGTAGAGGTCCACATCAGCTGGACAATAGGTCATTGGAGGGAAAATAAATGAAGCATGTGTTTTCCAACTGTAGCTACATTGCATTAGCAATCCCTTCTTCCCTCATTTGCCAGGTCTGCAGTATTTATGTACTTTGATAAATGCTAGTCAAAAGCAAAATGCACCATGTCATTGGTGCTTGCAAACAAATAATGTCCTCTCATTGGTGTAGAAGATAGTCACAATGACTTGAAAGCAGACAAATGCTGGCCAGAAGTGTCCTATGAATTGTGAAAGTTGTGAGGCTGCTGTGGAACAGGGAGAACAGCACTGCCTCATGTGTTATGTCAGTATGATGATGAAGTGTGCTGAATTCAATGATGACTTCCATAGTGGATGTAGGTCGAGGATGAGAAGGGGAGTTAGAGCTGAAAATGTGTTGCTGGAAAAGCGCAGCAGGTCAGGCAGCATCCAAGGAGCAGGAGAATCGCGTTTCGGGCATGAGCCCTCTTTCAGGAATGAGGAGAGTGTGCCAAGCAGGCTAAGAAAAAAGGTAAGGAGGAGGGACTTGGGGGAGGGGTGTTGGAAATGCGATAGGTGGAAGGATGTTAAGGTGAGGGTGATAGGCCGGAGTGGTCAGGAGAGGTCAGGAAGAAGATTGCAGGTTAGGAAGGTGGTGCTGAGTTCGAGGGTTGGGACTGAGACAAGGTAGGGGGA
>NC_057732.1:47020454-47024719 GCF_004010195.1 Chiloscyllium plagiosum | reverse complement strand
GAGGGCTTTGAGTCCTTCGTGATGGGGGATGGAGGTGTACAGGGACTGGATGTCCATGGTGAGAAGGGGGGTTAGCCAGCATCAGGCACTCTCTTTTTGAGGGGGATTGGGTGATACGTCTGGAGATGCATTTTGTCTGCTTCAAGTGATCTAGAAGAGCAGGTAAGGCTCCAGGAGAGTCTGGGCAGGAGAGTCTGCATCATTCTGTGCTCTGCACAACTTGGGTGGACGATGAGGCAATCAGAGAGATGCGGGGAATGGGAGCAGTCTTCTGGGGAGGAGGAAGTTCTTGCTGTGTTAGACAAAGCTCTGCTGCATTGGTTGCTTCAAGCCTAACAGGACTGGATTCACACTTAGTTCCAGTTGTTGGGAAGTGAGTACAGAAGACAACCCTGGATTATTAAATAGTGCATTGATTGTACGGCCAGTACTTAGTTGGTATTGTGGATCCAAACTTCAGCATCTAAATGTTTTGTTTGTATTCACTTTTGCTGCCTGCAAATATAGGCTCGTGTTTGTAATTGTCTGATATGGGTAATGTTCCCCGATCGGACAATAACAAGCTATGGATCTCCCTAGGCCATTGGAGGACAGAATGGTGGCGACTTAGAGATGGTGTTTAAAAGGGATAGAGCTCAGGACAGGTAAAATGGGTGGCCTGCTGATTAAATAGCAATAAAGGTGAGATAGGGAGTATTGTGCAGGGGCCATCAGCAATGTGGCTTTGGGCTTACAATGGTCAGTGTGAGGTCAGTGAATGGCTTGTCCAGTTACACGGTGGTGCAGGCACAGGGGATGCCAATTTTCCAGTGGGTTATCTGCTGCATGGCGAGTTGCTTAGGGAATGGTGCGGGGACATGGGGGAGAGAATCAAATGCAAGGGATTGGATAGTCAGTTAATGAAGTGGCTCTGATATGATATGCTGAGGAATCTCGTGCAGCCTCACTGCAAGATTACCTCCAAAAAACTCAAACTTGTTCGCAATTAGCCAACCAATCCATAAGGGGAAACCCCCTTTTTTAAAAAAAACTCATTAACAAACATGAGAATATTCTAAGTTTAAGGCTGGGGTTTAGTGGAGATGGTGGCCTTCAGAGAAAATTAATTCTCACAACCTCCTCCATCACAAAAGCATGCCAGGTCATGCACCAATTTAAGTGATAACCAATCAGGACCCTCACACTGAAGTCCCAGCCCACATGAGGCTGCCAGCCATTCAGAAGCCAGCAACACCTGGATCGTGGATCTTGGTTACGAAGCCACAGAGTTGAAATAGAGAGCAGGTGAGTGGATTTTTTTAAGGGGAGTTTAGGGTGAGAGTTAAGGGACTAAGGGGGTCAGAGAGTCAGTGGTAAAGTTTTAGCAGCCACCTCACTGCCCCCCCACCCCTTCCTATCATTGCCCCACACTGGAGAGGAAGAAGCGAAAAGTGTGACGCTGGAAAAGCACAGCCGGTTAGGCAACATCCGAGGAGCAGGAGAATTGAAGTTCCGGGCATAAGCCCTTCATCAGGAATGGAGAGGAAGAGGGCCAACCCACAACCAAGTACATCTCTCATCAGATATGTACTCAGACCTGTGGCAAGTTGAGACTCTTAAGATATCTATTAATTGAACAATTAAAGGCTTTAATTTGAAAAAAGCAGCAGATGCTGAAAATCTGAAACAAAAACAGAATGTGGTAGAGAAACTGAGCAGGTCTGGCAGCATCTGTAGAGACAGTTAACATTTCCAGTGCAATGACTCTTGCTCAGAAGTGGTGAAGGAATAGCTGAACTTAATGAAATCATTAAGTCGAGAGAGGCTGCCAGACCTGCTGAGTTTCTCCAGCATTTTCTCTTTTTGTTACTTAGTGGCATTAACTAGTAGTGGGTTAAGAAGGTCACCAATGCATCTTTCTGTCCAATACATAATTATTGAGGTGCAAGAAGTGGTGAAGTATCCTTCCAGTATTAACTCACTGAATTGCTTGCCCTTCTTGGCACCTCAAAGGAGGGAACAGTTGCACCTGAAGTGACTGTCGTCTGTTATGCCACTTTGATTGTGTTGATGGTTTTGACTTTATTTAAGTGAGATTTGTGACCACCATGACCTCCAGAAGGTAGAAAGACAATAGGGTGATGAAATCAAGGAATGGTTCAGATTTCTCATTGGATCTTTGGCCATGGTGTGCCAAATCATTATTAGCAAAGTGCAAAATAAAGTTATGACAAATACCTGGATCAGCATCCAATTCCTAAAGATGCACGTTTTATTGAAAACACAAAGGAGCTTGAGTACACATTGTAACAAATTTTATTTTTAAAGTTTGATGATATGGAGGCTAAACCCTGTGCACCGTGTAAGATCTGATTGCTGCAGCATATTAGATGCTCCTTAAAATCCCCTTGATAATTGACTTGAGTGTACAAGCCCTGATTCTAACCATTTGTCTGAGGTAATTAAACCATTAGGAGGACACATGGTGCCAGAATGGGAACCCATATGCGGAATTAATAAACAGCACTTGAAGGCAGATTACTTGTCCATGTTTGATTAATAATTGAACAAATTTATAGATTCTTTCTAAACATGCCTTTGCAGATTTTAAACTTCGAGAAAATGTGATAACAGCCTCATATTGCTAATTAACCACGCAGCTGATACTTTAATTTGATTATAACTATATAATTGTAATAGGATTATTTATTTTTGTAATTTAGAGACACTGAAAGGAATTATGTGAAGAGCACCTATTCATTACCTTTCCATAATTTATTGTATAACCTGGAGCCTAACAGCTTCATCATGTGAGGAATAAGAGCCTGTCACAATTAGATAAACAAATAAATTAATGACTTTGCCACGCAGAAATCCATGGCTGGTGCTCATCACTTCTCCAGTATTTAATTTGTGGTGTAGACAATTTTCTATTTTGATTAGCGAGGCAGTTTTCTATTAACTATAAGTTCATGATAGGCTTAGGCTTTGAAATTATCTACTGACACAAGGTCTTCCTGTAATGATCTACTAATTGGGTTGGCAGAGACTTCCATCACAGATTGTCGTTTCACAGGTGGTCACAGACAAATCAAATCCCCTGCTTTTCGAAGTGTCGGGGAGGAAGAAATTGCGTTCCACTTAAAGACTGCTCCAAGTTGTCAAAAAGATTTCCAGTAGTTGGTCACAGAGATGAAGCAACAGTATTCGGCATTAACCTACTTTCCTTTTCACTTCTCCTTCTGATGTCCATTGGAAGGCAAGTGGGATGAGAGGGAAAGAAATCCCAGTTGACATACCAAAGCAGTAAAGCAGAGTATCACCAATAGTGACAATTACAAGAGGAGAGAGACAAAAATTGAACTGTTGCTCAGCTTAAGTCTTAACAAATTATGATAGGAGTGGAATGATTAACAATGTTGAAGTTAACATTCTGACAATATTTTAAAGGTTGATCTAGATACATTCCAGATAGAAGATTATCGGGGTATGTAAAAATGTAGGATTGAGGTTAAAATCAGATCAACTAACATTGTATTGAATGGTGGAGCAGACTTGAAGGGCTGAATGGCCTGGTCTTGTTTGTACAATCCTGTTTTGAGTTAATTAAAAAGATTACATTGACAATTGGTGTGTGCCAATTGGAACAATGTTCGATATCGTACAAGAGAATGGGGCAGATATTTACAAAGATGCTCAGAGCTCTCAAGAATTTTAGCTGTGATTGGGTTGATTGACATTTCCTTTAAAACAGATTAAAGTGTGAGTAGAGGTGAGACTTATTCAGATTTATTGGGCATAGATAGAGTGACAGAAAGGAGCCATTTTCTTAACAGGAGAAGTCAGTAGCCAGGGAGCATAGATTTAAAATGATCAGCAGAGTTAGGGAGGAATCAATATTTTCACCCAACTTTGAGCTTTTTTCTTTATTTCTCTACTTTTGTACCTAATCTATTTTAGTACCTAAGATGTGTACCTACTTGTACCTAAGATGGTGCCCTGTGTGGTGACATTGTACACTTTTCACTGTATTTTTTGCACTTTGCACTTGACAGTAAACCTAGTTCTATTTCTAATTCATACAGTCATAGTCATACAGATGTACAGCATGGAAACAGACCCTTCAGTCCAACCCGTCCATGCCGACCAGGTATCCCAACCCAATCTAGTCCCACCTGCCAGCACCCGGCCCATATCCCTCCAAACCCTTCCTATTCATATACCCATCCAAATGCCTCTTGAATGTTGCAATTGTACCAGCCTCCACCACATCCTCTGGCAGCTCA
>NC_057732.1:47014536-47019365 GCF_004010195.1 Chiloscyllium plagiosum | reverse complement strand
GAGCCAGTTCTGTATCCAAATGGCTAGTTCTCCCTGTATTCCATGAGATCTAACCTTGCTCATCAGTCTCCCATGGGGAACCTTGTTGAACGCCTTACTGAAGTCCATATTGATCACATCTACTGCTCTGCCCTCATCAATTCTCTTTGTTACTTCTTCAAAAAACTCAATCAAGTTTGTGAGACATGATTTCCCACGCACAAAGCCATGTTGACTATTCCGAATCAGTCCTTGCCTTTCCAAATACATGTACATTCTGTCCCTCAGGATTCCCTCCAACAATTCAAAGGATCATTGGGATCAGGAACTTACTGAAAAGGTGATCTGTGCAGGAGCACTTGTGACATTTAAAAAGATTTCTTTGTTTTTAAAGTGATGTGATGCTCAGGCCTACGGATGAAGGGTCGAAGCGTGAGATTCAGCTGGATCACTTGCAAGAAACAAGAAATAGGAGCAAGAATAGACCCATTGAGCCTGTTCCACTATTCAGCATAATCATGGCTAATCTGGGGCTTCAACTCCACCTTCGCACCCACCCCTTATATCCATTGATTCCTAGTGAGACCAAAATTCTCTCTATCCAATCCTTGGGTACATTTCACAATAAGTACGCACTTAGCCCTTATTCACAACATTTACAGTGAAGAAATGTCTCCTCACTCAATCCAAAATGATCAGTCTCTAATCCTGAACTTGTCTCCCCATGGTTTAGATTCCCCGATGAATGGAAACATTGTCTCAGCCCTTCAAGCCCTTCAGAGTTTTGTGTGTTTCATTGGTATCTGCTCTCATTTTTCTAAACCCCAGAGAGTATATACTGGCAGAGAATCGATAGACCAACTAGTCTCCTGCTGCATTCTAAACTTTATGGATTTAATGGGAAGTGGACGTCAAGTGAGAGTTTGGGAATAGCAAACAGAGGTTTCTGAAATTAATTTTAGTAGAGTAACATGAAGCAAGAAAGGATGTGATAGAGACACTTATGATGTGAGCTTCACAATCTTTGGGAGACAGTAGAACAGTGGTAATATCACCAGAGTAATCTGAGGCCCAGGTTAATATTCTTGGTACTTAGATTACTTACAGTGTGGAAACAGGCCCTTTGGCCCAACAAGTTCACACTGACCCTCCAAAGAGCAACCCACCCAGACCCATTCCCCTACACCTAACACTACGGGCAATTTAGCATGGCCAATTCACCTAACCTGCACATATTTGGATTGTGGGAGGAAACCAGAGAAAACCCACGCAAACATTGGGAGAATGTACAAATTCCACACAGACAGTTGCCTGAGGTGGGAATTGAACCCAGGTCTCTGGCACTGTGAGGCAGCAATGCTAACCATCGTGCCACCGTGCTGCCCAAATGTGGGCTTGGTTTCAATGGTGCAATTTGAATTAAAAGTGAGACAAACAGTGGCCCTGTGTTGATTGTTGTAAAAACCCATTTGATTCACTGAGGGCATTTAATGAAAGGAATCTGCCAATCCTTACCTACTACTTCATCCACATGGCAAAGGGAACAGGTCTTGCAGAAGGGTTACACACAAAACGTTGACTTCTCCACCTCCTGATGCTGCCTGGCTCGCTGTGTTCTGCCAGCCTCCTGCTTGTCTATCTTGGATTCCAGCATCTGCAGTCTGTTTGCCTCTAATCTTTACCTTGCCTGGCTTTACGTGAATCCAGTCCAATACGGTTGACTCGTTGACTTCTCCACCTCCTGATGCTGCCTGGCTCGCTGTGTTCTGCCAGCCTCCTGCTTATCTACCTTGGATTCCAGCATCTGCAGTCTGTTTGCCTCTAATCTTTACCTTGCCTGGCTTTACGTGAATCTAGTCCAATACGGTTGACTCTTAACTACCTTTGTAAAAAGCAAGTCACTCAGTTCAAGGGTAATTAGGGATGGGCAAGCAAAATCCAAATCCCATGAACAAATGTATAAAATGTGCTGAAAATGCATAGAGTGGCTACAGTGTTAAAGCCACCTCAGACTCCAAAATAAGGTTTCCTCATCTCTGGTGGCTCTTCATTCTGGTGTTTGCTTCGATTCAGATTCTGGACTCCAGCCCATTACACAATAAATCTCAGTGAAGCTGACTTGTGGCATTTATTGGGAAAATGCACCCAAAGAGAACTTGAAAGTTAAATTTGCTCCTTTGTGCAATTTCTACTCAGAGATACACTACATCAATGAGTGGCACAATGCCTTGCTGTCCCAGAAATACTAACTGCTGGAACTCTCCAACACTGCCTCCCCATTGCAACATTGCTGAAATCTGATAATCTACTAAAGGCATCTCTCTCATGAGGCAGTATATCAGAATGCCAATGTATTTTACACCCCAGTGATGCCTTTGATGTTTCATAAGGGGGAAGAGACTTGTCTTCTCTGAATGATAAGCTAAGTGACCATTTGTTTGCATTCTGCACAGTGAAATGTGTTTCCTTGCTGAATGATATGAGTTCAGTCGAAGAAAACTGTTCTATTTGTGGCTGCTGCCAAATTAGGTTTTAGCCATGAAATGCTGACTGCAAAGTGGACATGGTTCCTTGATGTTCTGGCTATTGATCACAATGTTCACCACAATTTTTTTTAAAAATGTTCACTTTAAGCACTGCATGAAAGAAAGTGAGTCATTTCCATTTTGTACAGTTACAGTGAGAGATGTTAGACTGAATAAAATTGAGAAGATTTAGCCTAAGTGTCATGAATTATGAGAGCAGGATTAAACCATTTGGCCCCTCCATCCTGGCCCATAATTTAATGTGACTATAGCTGATGTTTACCCAAGGCTGAATTTAACACTCCTGTTTCATATCGCTGAACACCTCTAGCTAGATATTTCAAGTTGCAATTTTTTTTTGGTTAATTGTCCTTGAGAGCTAGGCTAGAATTTATTACCCATCCCTAATTGCCCAGAGAGCAGCAAAGAGTCAATCACATTGCTGTGGGACTGGAGTCACATGTAGGCCAGACCAGGTAGAATTACCAGATTCAAAAACAGTAAAATATCTGGAAAAACTCAGGCAGCACGGGTGGAGAGAAACAGTCGATAAAGTGTGGTACTGGAAAGGCACAGTAGGTCAGGCAGCATTTGAGGAGCAGGAGAGTCGACATTTCAGGCATAACCCTTCATCAGGACCAAAGAAGGGTCCTGGCTGAAACATCAATTCTCATGCTCATCGGATGCTGCCTGACCTACTGTCCGTTTTCCAGCACCACACTTTATCGACTCTGCCTCTCCAAAATCAGCAGTCCTTATTGTCTCCTCTGTGGAGAGAAATCAAATTTACTGCTTTGGGTCAAGAGACCCTTTCTCTGAACTGAGGAAATGTAACCCGTCGCAAAACATTAATTCTGGTTTCTCTCCACAGATGCTGCCAGATCTGCTGAGCTTTTCCAGCAATTTCTGTTTCAGTTTCTGATTTACAGCATCCACAGTTCTTTCAGTTTTGACTAAAAATATCAGATTTTTTTTTCCCTAAAGGCAGTTAGTGATTCAATGGAGTTTTTAAGAGATTCAACATGGTCATCTTTAGAGTCAAGATTAGAGTGGTGCTGGAAAAGCACAGCAGGTTAGGCAGTATCCGAGGAGCAGGAAAATCGATGTTTCGGGCAAAAGCCCTTCATCAGGAATGAGGCTGGAAGCCTCGGGGGTGGAGAGATAAATGGGGAGGGAGGGGGGTGGTGCTGGGGGGAAGGTAACTGGGAGCGCAATAGGTGGATGGAGATGGGAGTAAAGGTGATAGGTTGGAGAGGAGGGAAGAGCGGATAGGTGGGAAGGTAGATTGACAGGTGGGACCGGTCATGTGGGCAGTGCTGAGCTGGAAGGTTGGAACTGGGGTAAGGTGGGGAGAGGGGGAATGAGGAAACTGGTGAAGTCCACATTGATGCCCTGGGGTTGAAGGGTCCCAATGAGGAAGATGAGGCATTCTTCCTCCAGGCGTCGGGTGGTGAGGGAGTGGCGGTGGAGGAGGCCCAGGACCTGCATGTTCTCAGCAGAGTGGAAGGGGGAGTTGAAATGTTTGGCTACGGGGTGGTAGGGTTGATTGGTCTGGGTATCATCCTTAGGCCAGCTTTTTAATTTCAGAATTTCTTTTCAAATTGAAAACAAATTTCACCATTTGGTATGGAGGGATCTGAACCTATGAACTTCAGCACATTAATCTGTCTGGTGATACTGCCATGACACCACCGTAATCAATATCCACAAACGTTCATCAAAATTTTTGGAACACTGTCACTTTCCAATTCTAGAGATTAATTATCTTTGAAGTACTTAATTAAGCTGCCCTGCACAGAGCTAACTGCATGATTTGTTGATTCTAAGTTTACTTTGAGCTACCTGATGTCATTCAGGACTACAAAGAGGAATGAGTCTTGTGAGAAAAGTGGTTTTGGTGTGGAAGGGACAGGCTCCTAATGATAAACTGGGAACACCATCAGAAACTCCATGATCATGACACCAGTGGATTTATCTCAATGACCCAACACCTTCCCCTCCAGCCCTTTGCCCGGGGGGAGTTTTCCAGTCAACCAGTGCTCAAAGGTCAAGAGGCAGAGAGTAAAATCACTCCCAAGAAATGGGCAAATCACCCAGTTAAAAACAAACCACACGGACAACGAATCAGGACTATTTGGTTCACTGGTGCACCTATCAGCAGCAAGAGTGAGAAGGAAGATGCCTGTTATTGGAGGAACAGCAGAAAAGGTGATTAGCGGTGATGAAGAAAACAGCCGATGCCACGGGAAGGAGACTGACTGTGGGGGAAACTTGGAGGGGTGGTGGGAGAGAGTATGGAGAAAGGGAGAGAGTCTCGGGGAGGGG
>NC_057732.1:46976613-47013154 GCF_004010195.1 Chiloscyllium plagiosum | reverse complement strand
CAGGGGGAAACCAGGACGGGGTTGCGGGGAATGTCTACTGGGGGGATGGGGAGTGTCTGCAGGAAAAGACCTGGGGGTGAGGCTGAAGGAGGGATTGAGTCTGTCGCCAAGGCAAGGGGAGGGAGGGAGTTTGCACAGTGAGACTGGGGAACTGGCTGGTAAGAAGGGAGTTTAGACAATAGGCCAGGGGAATGAGGATATTTTTAGGATGGAATGGTGGATGTGGGCGAGCGTGTCTGTTGAAGGAGGGATTGAGTCTGCCGACCAAGACCAAGGGAGGGACCAGTGCGAATGCAGCAAGCCCAGTCTGCTGGGCAGGGTGACAATCTTGTCAGCTAGGAAAGGGTCAGCTTGGGGTGAGGGGAGAAAGCAGTGACTGCAAACAGGGAGAGAGATTGAATCTGACAATTGATACCCATCAACAAAGGAAGACCAAGCTGACCAGGAGCAGGAAAACTAGAAATTACACGTAATGAATTATTTGCAAATCAATAAATAAATCAACAACACACAAGCCACCTGAACGATTAAAGGCAATGCTTAAAATGAGAAAATAGCCACCGGAAATTGAAAGCTTGACGTAGAGGAATCTCAGAATAGCCCGTCAAAAAGCATGTTATTTTGACCCCTGCAGACAATTCTCTTGTGTCTCGGTTCAGGTCTGAAAAGGAGGTGACAGAGAACAGTCAATACTTATTAACCCACGCAGAGGGTCAGTCAGTGCCAGAGGAAGAAATCGAAAGAAAATAAATTGTGGTGGGAGGGAACTTTTTTTATTAATAATACTTTGCATTATTTAGTCTTGAATTAAAAGGTTATGCATCAATAGATATGTGAGAGAATCATTATTTCAGTACTTTGTCAGTCAAGTCAAGAATATTACCGTTTCGACCTCAATTTTGCTTTAATATTAATAGAATTCCAGGTACCAATTTATATATTAAAATGCTCGGAGAAAACATTTCAAGTTAATGTAATTTGGCTAATGAAAGGTGAAGGTGAACACACATGAAGGGCTTTTGTGGCACAGTGGTAGTGTTGCTACCTTTGGTCTGGGTGGCCTGGGTTCAAATCCCACCTGCTCCAGAGGTGTGTCATAGTTCTGAACAGGTTGCTACTTCTGCACAGTTTGATGGGGAAAAAAATAGACTTTTCACAAAAAATATATGAACAGAAGTATGCTGTTCTGCTTCATCATTCAACCAGTTGATCAACTACCTCAACGCTATTTTCATTAACTCTGCCCAATTCCTCTTTTCATGAGTTGACAGAGAACATGTATTATGTAGCATTTTGCAACACTAGGATTGGTATCCAAGGAGTAAATATTCTCTCTCTTTGTTACTCCAGGATCCCACTATCTGTTTCAAATGATCTTATAATGGACTGTTCTACTGTTACTACTTGCCTGGTTATTCAATCGACAGTTAAACTATTGACGATCAGCACCCATTCCACCCTGCAACAATATGCCTGTCCTTCAGGTGAGATGCTCAAGTAAGGTCCATCTATCCTTTCAAGAAGATGATCATGCTCCCATTGCACCATTTGGAAGAAGACCACTGGAGATATCCTCTCATGACATGGTAAATATTTTTTCATTAGGCAACACCACTATCAATAGATGACCTAGTCAGTATCATGTGCTGTTTTTTGGAGCTTGCTTTGACTGCCATATTGCCCACAATAGTGGGATCACTTAAAAAAGTACTCCATTGACTATACACCATTTTGAATTATCCTGATATTGTGAGAGTGCTATATAAATTGAATTCTTCCTTTGGTTTATCAGGACATTGAGATTTCAATTCCATTGTATCATTTCTGCCTCTTTATTTCTCCTTTTCCAGATCTCATTAGTGTGGAATTCCTCACTTCCATAGTTTCCCTCATGTAACATGTGCCTCACAGAGTCTCAGAATTGTCATGATGTAGGAAGAGGCTACTTAAACCATTCTGTCTGCACAGGCTGTTTAACTTACTGCTGATCTTCTACCTGCTTCCCGTAACCCTGCACTTTGCTCCGATTTGAATAATCATCCAATGCCCTCTTGGATGTCTCAACTGAACCTGACCCCACTACGCTTCCAGCCAGTACATCCCAGACCTGAACTAATCGCTGGCTCTTTCCTGACCTCACATTTGCCTCTTTTGCAAAACACTTTGAAACGATGCTGTCTGGTTCTCATCCTTTTAAAAGTGGGAACAGCTTCTCCCATCCACTCTGTCAGGAGCTCATCATAATTTTGAAAAATTCTGTGATCTCCTCTTAGCTTTCTCCTCTCCAAGTTAAACAGTCCCATCTTCTCCAATCTTTCCTCATAATGAAATGGCTCATCTCTGGAACCAATCTTGTTAGCCTCTTCTGCACTTGCTCCAATGCATTCACATCCTTCCGATGGTCTGGTGCCTACAACTGTCTTGATCTGTATCCTATTCATTTGAGCCTTTCCCTGTAATTCATGCATTTCAATGTTTCTTGATAAAGAGAGCACATTGGATCACCTCTATGCTTTGCTTGAGTTAAGACAAGTGATTTGGTTGCCAAGGCCAGTGGACACCTGACGTCATTGCAACCTTGGTCTGAATATGGACAGAAGAATTTCGGTTAAGAAGGGAAGCTGGACAAAATGATCTTGACAGTCATTTGAGCCCGTGCGGTGTCAAAGAGCCCCATGAAAGTTGAAGTCATTGGAAATCCAGGAGAAAGTTCTCCAATAGTTGAAGTCATCCATAAGACAAGGAAGAGGTCTATTGCTGTTGGACACCGTTAACCTCAGCCTATTCCCGCACAAGCTGTAGTCACATGAAGAGTTCTCTTCCTCAACCTCTTCTCTTGCCTAAGGTTTAGTGACTCTCAGGCTAAGCCACCATCAGTCATGTATTGGTGCTGTCCATGGTGAAATGCAGCATAAGATGGCTAACAGTAGTTTTCAGTTAACTTACAATAGCTTGTTTGGTCTAGTTTTGTTTAAAGAAAATCATAAGTTAGGGAAAAGTGGCTCTGTAGACAGAATACATCCAAGGTAACAGATTTAAGGTGGCACGGTGGCTCAGTGGTTAGCACTGCTGCCTCACAACACCAGGGACCTAGGTTCAATTCCCACCTTGGGTGACTGCATGGAGTTTGCACATTGTCTGCGTGGGTTTCCTCCGGGTGCTCCAGTTTCCTCCCATAGTCCAAAGATGTGCAGGTCAGGTGAATTAGCCATGCTAAATTGCCCATAGTGTTAGGTGCATTAGTCAGGGAGAATGGGTCTGGGTGGGTTAATCTTCGGAGGGTCAGTGTGGACTTGTTGGGCCAAAGGGTCTGTTTCCACACTGTAAATAATCTAATCTTGTGCAGTTGTTTACACAGAAACAAGACAACAGCACCTTGTATCCCTATATGCTGACAGAAGGATCTTATACTGAATTAATTTGGAGTCTGAGATATGTCACAAAATTAAAAAAGGTCTATTTACTTTAATTATGATTTCCAGATAACTATAGTTATAGATTTCAAACTTATAAACCAAAATAAACTTTAAAGAGATTCCATTAAAAATCCTACAAAGCTGAACCTTAAGAAAACCCACCGGCAGCATGGGAATAGAAAGAGTTATAATTGCAGCTACAAGTATTAGTTTGACCCTCCAATGTCAAATGAGAAAGATGCTGTTCCCATTCTCACATTAGATGTAACCCCATAACATCACATATAAGTAACGTTATATTGGAACAGTTATAACAAATTTTATAACCATTGGTAGAAATTATCATGTTTTGTATCTCCTATAATAAATTTAGTAAGGATTATAAATTACATAAAAACAGAATTTTGGAAAGTCCTTTATAAGTGGTCAACTTATTGACTATTAGCATTACGTAGCTGGTAAGTGTCTCAGCAGGAGAATGATTGTCATATATTAGAATGTGATTGAATGCAACATCCAAAGTCCCAAGGAGGGAGGTATGGGTGTCTGGGGAACATCGTGAGATCATGGAAGACCAAAGGTTTTTTGCAAGACTGTTCATCGCTGACCATGCAGTCACATGATTAACCTAGTTTGGGGGGGTGTATGTAATTAATTAAAAATATGAATCATTGCAACTGCTAAAGGTATAAATATAAATTTGGATGTAGGTTTACTCACTGAGCTGGAAGGTTCATTTTCAGATGGTTCATTACCACACTAGGTAACATCATCACTGAGCCTCCAGATGAAGTACTGGTGGCATGGCCTGCTTTCTCTTTGTGTTTGGGTTTCCTTGGGTTGCTAACATCATTTCCTGTGGTGATGTCATTTCTGGTTCTATTTCTCAGGGGATGGTAAATGGGATCCAAGTCTAGGAGCTTGGCATTCCAACTGGAACTCTATCAACAGACACATTGATTTGGATTCAATTTAACACCTATTGAGAAACATAACAGGAAATGACATCACCACAGGAAATGACATTGCCGCAAGCAATAACATCACTAGCCCAAGGAAATCTAAACACATAAATAGAAAGTGGGCCACAACACCAGTGCTTCATCCGGAGGCTCACTGATGATGTTACCTAGTGTGGTGACGAATCATCTGAAAATGAACCATCCAGCTCAGTGAGCAAACCTACATCCAGAACCTCAGCCTGAGCTACAAATCTTCTTAAAACTTGCATGTCTTTGTTTGTTGAAGAAGATTCTTTATTTCTGGAGGTTTCTTCCTGCTGGTGTAATTTCAGTAAACTCTTTGGTGCTAGAAGTGGACTCCAGGTGTCGACTGGTTTAATTGGTCAATCCACCCCAACAAACACAAAAGCAGCTCTACAGTCCATCAGGATATGACAATGTTTACCTCAACCCCAGGACATCACAGCTGCAGTTCCTCAGGTTAGTGACTTACACCTGACCATCGTCAGCTGTTTTATCAGTGATCATCTGTCCATTGTAAAGTTAGGAGTGAGAATGCTTGCTGATGTTTGCATGGTGGTCAGTGTCTTTCATAGTTATCAGATATTAAAGCAGTCTGTATCCACGTTCATCAAGATTCAGACAATACTTGAGCTTTGGTAACAAGTGGCAAGTAACATTCATATCAGGAGAAGACCAACTCCAACAAAAGAGGATCTATCAACCTCCCACAGCATTCAAAGAATTTCCGGTCCTGAACGTTCTGCCTTCACAATTCTGAGAGTTACCATTAACCAGAAATGGAATTGGGCAAAACATATATCAACTCATCTCAGTGTCCAGCCTTCTTCATGGATCTGTAGTCAGGGGTAAGAACTTTACACCTAACAGGAGCAGCTTAGCCATCATTGAAAGGTATGATGTGGCAAACATTGGCTGCAATGGTAGGCTCCAATTGTCCTCCATTGGCGAATTACCATTGCCCAAGCAGATGTTGACTGGTCTCACCCTTGTCCCAGTTGAGACCCTTAAGTGACCAACAAATGCCCAAATAAGGGCCCCCTCCTTCACGGCTGATAAAACATTAGCTCTAGGGTAGATTCATTCTGCATGGTGAGGCTTCCAATGATAACGTGGTGATCTGGCTGTGGGCTTAGGGAGGAGCCCTCTGCAAGGCCATCCTGTACCAAGAAGACCAACTCCTTATCTTTGATCATTAGCACCATTTGCCTATTTACGGCCTGAGGTGACTATGAAAAATGCCAACAACTCCGTCACCTTGAGGACTGCCTGAAATCGAGGTGAGTTTGTCCATTTTCATGAAGGTTCAACAATAAGCTCTTTACTATC
This sequence comes from Chiloscyllium plagiosum, assembly GCF_004010195.1. Lineage (NCBI taxonomy): Eukaryota > Metazoa > Chordata > Chondrichthyes > Orectolobiformes > Hemiscylliidae > Chiloscyllium > Chiloscyllium plagiosum. Next base: position 47,007,426 of record NC_057732.1, on the reverse strand, counting down.
CTTCTGCCCCACCTCTCTCCCACTGCTTCAGCCTTCATTCCCACCTGGCATGAGGCCAGGAGAACTCGGCCTTTAGTTCACTTTCATTTTTTAAATTTTAAAACAACTTCTTTTCCATTACTATAACACTCCAATCATGACTATATAAAGAAATTCATCAGAATCAGAACCGTAAAGTCAAGGCATCATGGCAATGAATTGGAAAATCCAATGCTGGTGAAGGCAGCTACAATTCAGTTGAATGGTCGATTAGGCGGTCATATTTTAGCACAATAACCTCCACATCACTGAGTCATGACATGCACCTGGTAACTGGATTTTGCATATTTTCTTCATTCAAAGGGATCAACCTATTCAGAAGGAAAGCAAATCAATCTGACAGGAAAACCCGTTACTCATTGGAGCAAAGTCACAGTAGGCCAGGAATTTAAAAAAAGACATAAAAAAATCTTGAAATTGCACAGCAGACCAGGTGGCATTAGTGAAGTGGAGTAAATCCAATATCTTCATTAACAGACAGTGTGTTCAGTACTGTAGGGTACTAAACGTACTAATGCAAGCTAAGGTGCATGTCCACAGGTTGGAGTGTGTGGCCAGAATTGCTTGCGGAGATGGTACCGTGCCCTTGTTTGAAAAGGTAAGGATCTGAGTCCATATCCCCAGGGTCAAGAAGCTGTAAATTGATTCTTTAACCCTTAGGGCATGAAGTGGCTGAACTTGTAGCTGAGGTTCCCAGCAGGGAGGATGGCTCCTTTCCCCTGCCTCAACCCCTCCCACCCCCAAATAAACACACACACACTCACACCACACATACACTCGCACACACACATACACCACACATACACATACACATCCACACCACATATACACACACCGCACATACACACACCACACCATACATACATACACACACCACACCACACATTCACACACACCCCCCACGCCATACAGACACACACACACATATACAGCTGCACAGACAAACACACACACAGAAACCAACCAACCTGGTGGCCATCAACTCTCTGGAGGTGAGAGGAGCAGAGGTTTGTAAACTGAAGAAACATCGAATCCTCCACCTCCTTATGCTGCCTGGCTTGCTGCGTTCTTCCAGCCTTGTGCTTGCTTACTTTGGATACCAGCATCTGCAGTTTTTTTTTGTCCCTTTCCTCCGAGGAGCAACATGGAGACTGGTCCAGTGAGTGGGGACAGCTTCTTTGGTGCAGTAAGGCAGGCCCCAATGATGTGGTTGGAGCATTGAGACCTTGACACCACAAGGGACAAGTGCGGCTAATAATCGCAGTTAGGGAGGTGGTCTGTTTGGCACAAGGTCGCCACGCAAGGGGTACCTATCCTGAGCCCAAAGCCAGATCACCAGGTTCACTGGGAGCCTCACCAAGTGGAATGACTCCTCGTCAGTGCTGGGTTTTTTTATTTTCTCAGTAATTGCTGGCCCAGCCAGCAAGACCTCTGCATGAATTAAATGAAAATTGCATTCCATTGCAGTAGTCCTCTTAACACAAGACAATACATCTTTAGAGACTCTGCATGGCCAAAAGCTTGTGCTGTCTGACTGGTCCTGCTTTTGTCACCAATCAATTTCTGCTCCACTGGCAATGCCTATTGTCCACTCAGGGTCTACATTTAGCAGAAAAACAGATACTGTACAGTGACTGCCTGTGACAAGGAAACCTGGTGAATGCACAGATACAACTAAGTGAGCTGGAATTAAGATTTGTCTCCTTGCAGTCATGCTTTGGTACTGAACACCAAAAAAGGTCTCGAGAACTTCAGATAGTAACCCTTCAGTCATTCACTGCATGCATCAATTCAACAACCATTATACACCTGGTGCAATGTCTGAATGCATCATTTGGGCTTTTGCCTGAAACGTCAATTCTCCTGCGCTTCGGATGCTGCGTGACCTGCTGTGCTTTTCCAGCACCACGCTTTTTGACTCTGTACACAAACACAGATTGGTAATGATGTGTAGTGTCATTTGATCCCACAGGATTTCAGAGATTTTGACTCTATCATGTGACATTTCTCTTGAAATGATTCCACCCGCTGAAATGGCTGCACTTCTCCAGCCCCTAACACGAGGCCATGCTGCACAAATCTACATATAATGTGGTCAAGATCTGAGTGGCCCTGACAGAACCCAAACTGAGCATCAGCGAGCAGGTTATTGTGAAGCAAGCCCAACACAGAGGGGAGAAGGGAGGAAGGTTTTGTTGTTAGGTTTAGATGGAAAGGACTATGATGAGGCTTATTAATGGATAACTTGGGACAAATAACCTATGCTGTGATTTCCATTCTTTGTGAAAGATCTGTATAAGTCAAGCCAAGAAATTTGGGAGAGCATGCCAAAGTTAAATTTTGTAAGCGAGGGATAAACTGAAATGCTGTCCAGTTTGAGTTCTTTTTTCCCATCCATTAGAAAGTTAAAGTGCCAATCTGGACCTGATGGGGTAGGACAGGATGAAGTTGGCATCGAGTATTGGGCTATGCAACAACAGCAGGGCAGCACAGTGCCAGGGACCTGTGTTCAATTTCACCCTTGACTGTCTGTGTGCATTCTCCCTGTGTCTGTGTGGGTTTACTCTGGGTGCTCCAATTTCCTCTTACAGTCAACAGATGTGTAAAGTTAGGGTGGATTGTCCATAGTGTCCAGGGATGTACAGATTAGGCAATGAATGACCATTTAATTTGTTTGATCAGTGCTGATTAAGAGAGGAATATTCGCCAAGCCGTGGGAAATGCAGAGTTATAGAAATAGGGTGAGGGATGTGAGTCTGAAAGGGATGCTGTTTGGAGGGTTGATGTGGACTCAATGGACTGAATGGCCTGCTTCCACACTGTAGGGATTCTATGATCAGCCAAAATCAGGCAGTGGAAATGAAATTTCAGTTAAAGTACTTTATTTCAGACTGGTCGATGATAGTGCTGCCAACATAGTGCCATACAACGTCCAACACAGTTGGATGCTCTTCAGTATGACTTGGCTATGCCAATGAAGTTCCATCCTCCATAAGCCTCATCCCACTCCCTGCCATTTCCTCATCCCCTTTAATATCATCTACCATGTGTTTTCTTTGAAACAAATCCCATGGCCTCTGTCAATTATTTCTGGTTTTAAGATTTTAACTTGAGGCTGGTGATGGCATGATTGTTTTGCCTGTTGTGTATACAAAACATGTTGCGCTGATAAGGAAAAACAAATGGTTCAAATCGCCATTCAGAAGGATCGGCATTTTAAAATCTAACTGACAGCATTGTCTTAAGAATCCAATGTGTCAGTAATCGAAATTATACTTCATTGGAAATTATGGGTGTTTGTCACAAGGACAAGACAGACTGTGGGTTGCCTCAAAATGACACTTGAACATTGGCAGGTGAAACCGGATGGCAGCATTCCAACTAACTAAGGAAACAGTTGCTTTCTGTTCCACTCCATACCATGAGCACATTAGCAAGAATACAATTGGAGAAGACGACTGAGGTCTGCATTGCAGGCATTAGAATCAAAATCCTTCAGACTAGACATTAACCACAAGTTGTTTATTTTCTTGCTCAGATGTGCTTTAAATATGTTGTGATACTATTTGAGGCAGATCAGTAAGCTCTCAAGAGTCTTGGGGAATATTCCTCTCTTAACCAGCACTGATCAAACAAATTAACTGGTCATTCGTTGCCACTTTGCACATATAATCTAGCTGTGAACAAAGAGGCTACCATGTTTGTTTTAAAAAAAAAATGTAATTTTGATGTACTACAAGCTAACCATAGGGCTGCTCTCTCATTAGAGAAAGATGACTAGTTGTGGCTTAACCTAAGGGTCACCATACCTCAGGCAAGGGGAGAGGTTGAGAAGGACAGTCCTTTGTGGTAACCTCAGATGGTCTGGAAATTGAACCCATACTGTTGGCATAACAAACCAGCCATCCAGCTAACTCAGCCCCATTTGTTTGCACAGCAGTAGTCACCACACCTCAAAGGAACTCATAGTATTGTAGAATTGAAAATAACCAGAAGGTCAGTGAGGCAGCCATACCATTTTGGAGAATTTCAAGTTTAAGTCCTCACATAACCAGGGCATTGTGATATTCCTCAGATGAAATTCTAAATAAAGGCACATCTTTTCAGAGCCAATGAACCTGCAACTGATAGATCATAGTATGTGCAAGATCTGCCTGACAAAAAGAGAGGGGACATAAAAAGTAAGAGTTAAACATGATGTCCCTTGAGCCAACTCCGCCATTTAGCTCATTCATGGATGATCTGATTGTGACCACAACTCCACTTTACTGATCGACCTGTCCCACAACCTTTATGGATCAATAAAGCTGTTGAACACAATCTGCAATGAGTTGGCCTCCCCACCACACACTGGGAAATGAAGTCCAAAGATCAATGATCCTTTGCAAGAAAAAAATCCTCACCTTCATTGGGAGGCCCCTTATAATGAAAGTCTTCCCCTCTAGTTCTGGACTCCCCTGTGAAGGGAAATGTTCCCATCATCCAATCTGTCAAGCACCTGTAACAGAATCGTAAATATTTCATGAAGATCACCTCTTATTCTTCTTAATCCCAGTGAGTTTAGACCCAACTTGCTTCACCTCTCCTTATAAGGCAAACACTATTATCTCAGAAATCAGTTGAGTAAATCCATCCTTAAATAATTTATCAAGCTGCTGGTGGTTTATGTCCCTATCCCTCACTGCCTTGCTCCTTTGCAAGTTTAGAAATGGATCAGATATTGGTCAAATCTTTCACCATCCATTCTGACCGCGCAAGAAAAGAAATATGTATTTTTTAAAGCACAATTATCCCAGGATTGTTTGTGATGTAATTGCATCTAAGTCTGTTCCTCAAACTGAATGCCCAATTTTCCAACAGTTAAAACTTCATTCCCTAAAGCTAAGTAAAATGTTATGAGGATAGTTTTAATAGGTTGGAACTGTTCTCTTTGGAAAGAAGATGACTGAAAGTCTTTGACAGCAGTTTTCAAAATTATTAGCAGTAGACAGGGAAAAGCTGTTCCCCTTCGTAAAACAAAATAAAAGAATAAGAAGACATAGATTTAAAGTGATGGGCAAATGAAGCAAGGGTGATGTGAGACAAAAAAAAATCCTCTCAGTGATTAGAATGGAATGTGGGAGTAGTGCCAAGTGTGGAATGCACTGCTTGGGAAGAAGGTGAAGGGAGATTCAATTGATGCATTCAAGAGGGTGTTGAATAATTATTTGGATAGAAATAGCATACAAATAGGGATAAGGAAAAGGCAGGAGATTGGTACTATGTAATGGAACCAGTGCAGACACAGTGAGCCAAATAAGTTCCTTCTGAATGGTAAGAGTTCTATGATTCTGTGATATATTCAAAGAAATATAGATTTTCACAACTGCTGACATGAGATGATCAACTCCCTGCTTAGATCTAAGGACACTAGTAATGTCAGGTCAGTTACCTCCAAAGTGTTTAGAATTGAAAATAACCAGAAGATCAGTGGTGCAACCAACACCACTTTGAAGAGATCCAGGTTTAAGTGTTCACTTAACCAGGGCTTTATGAGAAAATGTTACCCAGCTGTATCATGGTGGTGGATTGAGAGGATGATCCCTCTTTCTCTACACTCCAGACAGGTATCTTGGACTCAACACTGCAGATTAATTCTGGACCATAGCCGGACTTCTTTGCCTCACACCACTCTTCCTCCATGGGAGGCTTCCTCTGCCAGTGATATCACTGCTGCTTCTAGGAAGCCAGAGACAGCTGCTTGGAGGGTTTCCGTGCCAAACAATGGACTTAATGTCATCTTTCAGAAGTAAAACCAAACTGGTGATTCTTTTTTTTTAAACTTGGGTGACAAAAGCAGCATTACAATAACTTTAGGAGGAACATGAGATGGCAGGGGTGGCGTTGGAATATGTGAGCTGCAAAGAAATGAAAAATATTTCTGTTTCTTTCAACTCAAAAATAGCGCGGAGGTCAGGGTCATAGTTGAAATGCCTTCTCCGTTATGATTCGGAGACGCCGGTGTTGGACTGGGGTGTACCATGTTAAAAACCACACAACACCAGGTTATAGTATCAGTATCACCCAATGAAGGAGCGGCGCTCCGAAAGCTGTTGTGCTTCCAATTAAACCTGTTGGACTATAACCTGGTGTTGTGTGATTTTTAGGATTTTCAGGAATCCTGAAGAAGGGCTTATGCCCGAAACATCGATTCTTCTGCTCCTTGGATGCTGCCTGATCTGCTGCGCTTTTCCAGCAACACATTTTTCAGCTCTGATCTCCAGCATCTGCAGTCCTCACTTTCTCCTGGTTGTTCTTATTGTCAAAGGTTCTGACCATGAGGTAAAAAGCTTAGCTAAAACTTTTTTAAACCTGTTCAGAGAGAAGTGAGAAGTGATACCACTCAGAGGTTCTCCTAATATCCTCACCAACTGTCCTATCTCAGGCAGAAACAGACTAGGGGTGGCACAGCAGCTCAGTGGTTAGCACTGCTACTTCACAGCACCAGGGACCTGGGTTTGATTCCACACTTGGGTGACTGTCTGTGTGGAGTTTGCACATTCTCCCAGTGTCTGTGTGGGTTTCCTCTGGGTAATCTGGTTTCCTTCCATTGCCCAAAGATCTGCAGGTTAGGTGGATTGGCCAGGTTAAATTGCCCATAGTGTGCAGGCTAGTTGGGTTAATGGAAATGAGTCAGAGACACAAAAGACCATAGGCAAGGGATGGGGTGGATCTGATTGGGATGCTCTTCAGAGGGTTGGTGTGAACTTGACGGGCTGAATGGCCCGCTTCCTTACTGCAGGGATTCTGAGTTCACTTTGGTGCTTCCCTTGCTTTGTTGGGAGTAGCTGCCACATCTGCTTAATACATTTATTGCTTCTCTAAAATATTTCCAAAGTATTTTTGAGCTGTTCTAATCGATATTTGAAATGATCCTGAGAGGGAGTTCTCCTCCTATGGTCTTGTCTCTCCTTCCTGTCTGGTCTGGTTGTCCCAGGCCCTCTAGCGCTGTTTTGATTCTTCAATCTTGAGTGCCTTACTCTCCCAGTAATTTGAATGTGAATTGGTCAAGTCATTTCTACTTGTTATTCACACTCCAGGCCTGAGTAGAACTTCCAGCTCAGCTCACTCACTCACTACAGTTCTCAGGAAGGGTCACTGGTCCTGAAACGTTAACTCTGATTTCCTTCCACTGATGCTGCAAGGGGTCCTGAGATTTTCCAACAATTTCTGGTTTTGTCTCCAGGTAAACTGTTGCTTCTCTCTCTGTTTCCAGTTTAGACAGTTCAACCTATTATTTCATTGATTCCAGATTAGATAGACCACTGCACCATTAAAAGAGAACTACATGACTTTACAACATGTGATTCTCTGGTATAAAGCTTTCATTTACTTCCTACTTAGTGTAATTATGGTAGTATAGTGTGTTCAGTGAGTCAGTTATTTATACTTAATACAACGACAGACACAGAAACCGCACTATGTCAATGCTTGCTTGATCATAATGGTGCACATAGTTAGCATTGTCAATAGATTTCAAGAAATCTGTCTCAATGAAAACCCAGCTTTTTGTGGTATTTGTTATGTGAGTTAAAATATGTGAGAAAGGACTAAGACCAAATCACTGCGCATGGTTATTCTGTCATTTTCATCTCTGACTCATTTCCATTAACCCCTCACTCCACAATACTAATGTAAGCTTTTCCTTTTTTTTTCAAGCTCACTATAAGATGTGTTCTTCTGGTAAACATTTGAGGATTAAAAGCTCTGGGAAGCTTTTTCTGGAGTGCCCAAGACTGCAGGTTCCTTAAGTGTATTACAGGCCTTTGATGGAAGTTTGCGTATCCCAATGGCAGCAGATTCAATCATAACTTTCCATAAGACTGTTAGACTGTTAGACTGTGAGATGTTGGCCATTTGGCCCATCGAGGCTGCTCTGCTGTTCAAAGAGATCATGGCTGATCTGAAAATCCTCAGCTCCACTTCCTTTACCTCATAACCTTAATTCTCTTCATGATGAAAGAAAATCTGTATCTCAGCCATATATTCTTAAAAGTGTACTCTTACAGCCCTCTCTGGCATAGATTGTCGACCATCTGAAACAGTAAAAGGAAGTTTCAAAAAGGAATTGGGAATGTACTTGAAGAAGTAATGATTTACTGTGTGATGGGAATTAAGAACAGCAGGGACCTCGGACTACTTGGTACCTCTTCCAAAGATCCAACACAGCATGATGGGCTGAACAGCCTCTTGTGTGCTGTCCTGTTCTTTAATTGTATAGAATGAAAACCTTGACATTTCAGCTTGAAATTCCATTGAAGTAAGCAGCATCTTTTAGCAGCACTGTCACAGTAACACAGCTTTGCTAGCCACAGCAGCAACCCCATTTATTCTTGTTAACAAACAGTGAACCCTCACTGCTGGCCTGTCATCACTGTATGTAATTGCAAACACATGGTAACATTGCAGCAAAAACAATTGAACTAAGATCCTGTTGGACAGCAATTGGAAATGTTAAAAAAAAAAGGCAGAGGTCAGATAAAGTTTGAAATCCAGGAGTCAGTTCTGTGATTTTTGGGAGATCTTTGGAAGGCAGTACTGAAACAGGGAATTTTATGTTTTTTTTTGGAACTCCCAATGTCATTTTACAGCAATGTTTGGCCTCCAAGTACCCTTATCTTAAATCCTGCAGTGTTTCATATTATTGGCCCAACATCAGAGAGAAAAGATGTACTACAGACTTTGCACCAGATTACTTATTCCCATTTTCTTTCAAAGCAGCATTGAGGTTGAGTGTTACACGGTGTTTAAAAGGTTTATGGAGTTTATGAAAACACTTTAAAGTAATGGTTTTCTCCTCTTCTCGGTTGCCAAATAAGGTTGGTTGGAAAGACTGGAGTAAATGCATAAGATGGATTTGTATGTGGCTTTGAGCCTAATAGTGAGTCAGAACTTGAAGAGGAGCTTCGAACAAGCTGTTATGTTGCACAGGGGAGTACTGTCGCTGCAGTTAAATGCCAGATTTCATCCATCATAATGTCAGGGCTCATATTAAAATGTCTTCAGGGACCTAAGGGAGGGATGGGTGATAGACGTCAAATCAATTTTCAGGCAATTGCTAAGATTTTTTTGAACTCCAGTCCTTTATGATGATGGCATGGTTATACAAAGGGAGGTTATAAATAAAGTCCATATATCAGGGGAACAAGACATTTAAAAAATGCCACTGATTGTATAATGCCTGGTACCTAGCTTTAAGATATGACTCGCATTACAGCAAAAACTGTGATTATAAATACAGTATCACTTGTGACCTGCAACATGTTCAAAGGGTGAATTTTGGAACCGAAGCTGGTGTAATCCAGACCCCTACTCTTATCACCTTGGGAGTGATGTGGATCTCTTAATAGTTTTCTCAGGTACATTAAAGTTGATAACATGAGAGACTTGGAGTCTGGTATGTTCATTTGTTTAGTTAACTGACTCTTGCTAGAGTTCTCAGCCACCAGTATGTACGTATGGTTAGTGAATCAAGCTGTATACCCATCTCCTTCTGGAGAAGGGTTTCAGGACCCGTAGAATTAACACTGATTTCTCTCCACAGCTGCTGCCAGACCTGCTGAGCTTTTCCAGCAATTTCTGTGTTTGTTGTATGAATCGCCATTTTGGGTTCATGTTATTAGAACTGTTGCACAACGTGCAAGGGTTCAAACTGAATAATGCAATTATAGGATGATACAGTAGAGAAGATGGTTATTTGGCCCATTGTATCTGTACCAGCCCTTGGCATGACCTATCCAATTAACCCCATGACTCCATTTTCTTTCTATAACCTGACACATCTTTCCCTTTCAAAGATTTAACAAATTTTCATTTAGGGCTATTGAGTCTGCTCCCACTATCCTTCAGGCAGTTCATTCCAGATCATAATCACTTACTGTGTAAATTGTTTTTTTTTCGCCTGTGATGTCTCTGGATATTTTACCAATCACATTAAATCTCTGTCCCCTTCTTCTTGACTCTTCTCCCGCTGTAGACAGTACCTTCTTTTTAACCCTGGCAAAAATCTGACTCTGAACATCTTCAGATTTCCTCCAAACCATCATTAAAACTTATTTACTTTTCAATTCTAACTAATTTACTGGCGGTTGTCGGATTTTCAGCAGGCTTTTTCTTTAGGAAATCATTCCAAAGTTTTCAATTCAATATAGAATGTAGAGTTAAATCATATTACATGGGGGTGAGGGGAGATAATCAAAAAGATTAAGTTAAAAGGTGTTTTACAGGAGGTTTTTAAATCAGGACAGGGAGGTGATTGTCATTCTAAGAATAGAAGCTAAGGTTGCTGTTAGTACCAGGATGAAGGGTGGGGTTTCTAAAAAGGAGAGTTAAAAGATCAGATCTTTCCACAAGGAGTTGTAATACTAAGAGAAGACTTCCTCAATTGAGTGTCATAGTCATGGAATCATAGAGTCATAAAGGTGTACAGCATGGAAACAGACCATTCGGTCCAACTCGTCCATGCCAACTAGATATCCTAAATTAATCCAGTCCCATTTGCCAGCTCTTTGCCTATATTCCTCTAAACCCTTCCTATTCATGTCCCCATCCAGATGCCTCTTAAGTGTTGCAATTGTACCAGCCCCCACCACTTCCTCTGGCAGCTCATTCCATACACACACAAGCCTCTGTGTGAAAAGGTTGCCCCTTAGGTCTCTTTTATATCTTTCCCCTCTCACCTTAAACCTAAGCCGTCTAGTTCTGGACTCTCCCACCCCAAAGATCAAACCTTGTCAATTTACCCTATCCATGTTCCTCATGATTTTATCAACCTCTATAAGGTCACCCCTCAGCCTCCAACGGTCCGGAAAGATGAAAAGACAACAGAGAAATTTATAAATAGAATCCCTACAATGTGGAAGCAGGCTATCGGACCATTCAGTACATACCATACCTCCAAAGAACATCCCACCCAGACATACTCCATCCCTGTAACCCTGCATTTCCCATGGCTAACCCACCTAGCCTGCACATTCCTGAACATTATGGACAATTTAGCAATGCCAATTCACCTAACCTGCACATGTTTGGACTGTTGGAGGAAAGCAGAAACAAGAAAAATGTGCAAAATCCACACAGACGGTAGCCCAAGGGTGGAATCAAACCCGGGTCCCTGGCACTGTGAGTGGGCAGTGCTAACCACCGAGCGTCCATGCCGCTCTATTGGGTGCATTCATTCCGTAAGTCCACGTGCAGTTCCACAATGCTACAGCTACAGGGAATAGGGTGTTAGGGAGGATACCTAGAGCAACTGACGAAATCTTCAGGCTGTTTTCATTATTTCTACTGATTAACCACAGGTTCTTGAGCGCACGTTTGTGATTGTAAATTCTAGTGTATGCAGAGAGTCCATTCCAGACAAGCTAGAATGAAAACTCTGCTGAATATATGAAATTCATCAATTTATACACCTTTAAGCATGCCTGAAAATTCCAACCTTGTCAGTACATAATGTTCCAATAAACAGACGTCTCCAGTCCTAGGTATGTCTGTTTATTCACTTCGGCAGGAATTGTTTAATCTTATCTTAGTATTGTTTGTTCAATCCTTAACTGTTTATTCTATCCATGCCCTCTACTGCCTCCTAACCAGTTAATCCTTTATAGTTCCTCAGACCATTCTGGAAGTTTCCTGCTGTTCCCGACATCTGACAAAGTCAGCTATTTGAATGTTACTGTAAACATAGAAATCCCTATTTAACCTTTTCAGTTGAATTCACTTTTACAGTTCCCCCTTGGTGAAAGCCTGTGGTTGCCAATACTGTGTTATTGTTCTTTTCCTGGAGAAAGTGAGGACTGCAGATGCTGGAGATCAGAGCTGAAAATGTGTTGCTGGAAAAACGCAGCAGCTCGGGCAGCATCCAAGGAACAGGAGAATCGACGTTTCGGGCATAAGCCCTTCTTCAGGAATGAGGAAAGTGTGTCCAGCAGGCTAAGATAAAAGGTAGGGAGGAGGGACTTTGGGGAGGGGCGTTGGAAATGCGATAGGTGGAGGGAGGTCAAGGTGAGGGTGATGGGCCGGAGTGGGGTGGGGGCGGAGAGGTCAGGAAGAAGATTGCAGGTTAGAAAGGCGGTGCTGAGTTCGAGGGAATTGACTGAGACAAGATGGGGGAAGGGGAAATGAGGAAACTGGAGAAATCTGAGTTTATCCCTTGTGGTTGGAGGGTTCCCAGGCAGAAGATGAGGCGCTCTTCCTCCAACCGTCGTGTTGCCATGGTCTGGCGATGTTCTTTTCCTTTAAGCCCTGCCACCATCGGTACTGGCCAGATATTGTAAAGGTAATGAGTGAAACCACCTTTACTAACTGGTCCTTTAATGTAGACCCCAATTACTAAATCCCCATCGCCGTTTTCGATTGGATCTCCTGACATGATGAATACTAGACATAAAGTTAATAACAGTTGGGCAATAACCTGGGTTTGGGAGATAAGTTGGCACAACATGCAGATACTTTTTTTTCTCTACCATTTGATTGTGGACTGAAATTAGAAAAACATTGTTTCTAAACCAAGGATTGTTGAAGGATTGCTGCAATTGGTTTTTTTTAAAACAGCAAGCAACCTAATACTCATTGTGAGTACTGTTTACACAGCTGTTTGTTCAAGCAACAGTAAAAGTCTAGTTTCGAAGTGATCTGGAGATAAAGGTGTGTACGAATGGCTAGTAACGAGCACCTGATTGGTCTGTGGACAAGTGGCCAAGGCCTTCTGCTTGCCAACAGCAATCTGATTGGTTCCAAGGTAGCTGAACAGCTTGGGTTTGTGAACGTTTTGGCAAAAAAAATCAGGTCTTGAGAACAGAAGGAGCTTTATTTTGCTAAACATTGAAAATAGCCCATTTGTTTCCCATTTCCAGTTATTGTAAATTGTGACATCTGACTGATAAGTCAAAGGCCTTTTATAGATAGGAACAAATTACCCCAGACCTGCTACAAACAAATACAACTATCTGGAGAAGGAAGATTGAGAAACATTGTTCTTATTAACACAAAATTAGCACAATCCTGTGAGGGGAACCACTGAACTACCTTCTCAGTCTAACCTTCTGCCCATAACATATATGTTTTTGTTTCCTTTCTGCCTATCTGTATGCATGTATGTAATAGGGTTAAAGTTTTAACTGGTAGAGTTACGTGTTAATGTTTCATATTTCCCTGTAACTAGAGCCTATTTATTTGTAGTCAGGAGTCATCCTTGTAAAATGCAGAAACCTGAGCTGTCTTTTCCATTAAAGTAGGTCAAAAAGGAAGTAAATTGGGAAAGTTTGTATACTCTTACAAAATCTTCACTTTTGCAATGAATCTGTGCACAGTGAAGCTTTCCAATGCATTAGCCCAATGAGGCATAACATCAAGTATACCTGTAAATTCATTCTCCAGTTCCAGACTTCCTCCCACAAAGTTGTTAGAGTCTATACATTCAATGTCATCAGCTAAGGCTCAGGTCTATTGCTGGAATGAATAGTATGTCCTAGATATGCACCATGACTTATCTTGGATAAGGCTGAGGTATTCGGAAGCAGTCAAACAACATAGAAAGACTGGCTTATGCGTTACATCACATTGTCTCTTTCTGTTTCCATTAAATGCTCTTCTTTTGTATATTTCAACCAGTTGTATCTTCCCAATCCTCACTGGCACCTGTGGATGCAATTTGGGTTGTAAATGGGGCATGATCGATTGTTCCTGTACAGAGGAGAAAGTGAGGACTGCAGATGCTGGAGATCAGAATGGAGAACATGGTGCTGGAAAAGCACAGCAAGTCAGGCAGCATCCAAGGAACAGGAGAATCAACGTTTCGGGCATAAGCCCTTTGATGAAAAGCTTAGACCCGAAACATCAATTCTCCTGCTCCTTGGATGCTGCCTGACCTGCTGTGCTTTTCCAGCCCCACACTCTCAACTCTGTTCCTGTATAGATTATAGACAGTGCAGCACAAAAACAAGGTCTTCATTGCCTGCACTAAAAATCATGCCATTCTAAACTAATCCTATTTGCCTACACATAATCTGTATCTCTCTATTCCCTAACTATTCACATTCTGTGTCAATAAGTCTTAACCATTGCTATTCCAACTGCTTCTACCACCTCCCCCAACAGCATGGTCCAAACACCTACCACCCTCTCTGTAAAAAATGTTGCCTCACACATCTCCTTCAAACTTCTTCCCTCTCAAGTTAAATCTACGCCCCTAGGATTTGGTTTATTCACCCTGGGAGAAAGACTCCAACTTTGGTGGTGCAGTGGTACAGTGTGCCAAGAGCCTGGCCCACAGCGCAAGGGACCTGGGTTCAACCCGGGTTTGATTTCACCCTTGGACAACTGTCTGTGTGGGTTTCCTTCAGGTGCTCCAGTTTTCTCCCACAGTCCAAAGATGTGTAGGTTAGGGTGGATTGGCCATGCTAAATTGCCCACAGTGTCCAGGGATGTGCAGGCTGGACGGGTTAGCCAGGGGAAATATAGGGTTACAGGGTCAGGGTGGGATGCACTTCAGAGGGTTTGTGTGGATTCAATGGCATGCTTCCATACAGTAGGGATTTTATCCATGTCTTTTCATAATTTTATGTGCATCTATCAGGTCATCCCTCAGCTTCCGATGCTCTAGAGAAAACAATCCAAGTTTGTCCAACCTCTTCTTATTGTTCATGGACTCCAATCCAGACAATATTCTGATGAACCTCTTTGTAACCCTCTCCAAAGCCTCCACATCATTCCTATGGTGTGGCGACCAGAACTGCACACAACTAGTTCAAATGTGGCCTAACTGAAGTTTCATACATCTACCACATGACAAGTTTTATACTCAGTGCCCTGGCCAACAAAGGCAAGCATCCACCTTACCACTGTATCCACTTGTGTTGCCATTTTCAGGGAGCTCTGGACTTGCTCTTCAAGATCTCTCTGTATATTAATGTTCCTACTAATTATTGTATTAAAAAAAACACCCTTGCTGCCATGTGATGCAGTATCCATGTATGCAACATGGGCTGTTCCTTTGGCTGACTGTATTGCTTCCATTGTACAATTATCTGTAGCATTAAGTTTGTACCTTGCCTCTTCTGTTATGTCTATCAGATGTGTACATACTACTAAAATAGCTTCTATTGGATGTTCATTTAATGTAGAGGAAAATACCAGTTTAAAAAAAACAGTAATGCTTGGAAATGACCATACTGGTCATATCGGAGTACTGCTGTACAAAACACATTGGTCCAGTATGAAACATTTGCAAGTTTTCCTGTATTTTTCCTTCTGGGATATTAACCATACTACCCCTTATTTCCACTGCATATGGCTATTTATTGTGACACCTTACAGAATTTCCCCTAATTCTCCTCATATTCCTTACGCTGTCAGCAGAAAGAGTAAACATGGTCTCTGATGATTTGATAAGGAGTGGGGACAAAGTGACATCATGTCTTAATTTTACATACTTGGAAGAACTTTCTAAAACCTTCTGTAATTTCAATTTGAAGAAGTCTTTTCAATTTTTTGTTGTTTTTTCTTTGACAACTTCGCTGCAATTTTCCAACTGTTTTCAAAAAACACTTTTTTACATTTTGTTAAACCAGCTTCAAAAACAACACATCTAGGTAAAATATTTCTCATGTCTCTCTGTTCACTAATTTCTTTCCTGAACACAATTTCTCAATTCTGAGTTAAAATTGGATGTCTGCCAAGCTTCAACTTATCTCAAGGTTTTAGGAACAAATGAAGCTTCCTACAATACAGAACTTTGTGCTTGAGACTGTCTGATTTTAACTAAACATGAGGATGGGTTTACTCATTTTCTAATTTTAATCTGATATTTACTGTCTGTAAGTCAAAATCCAGTCCCAATGTTATGATAATGCCAGTTTTCTCCTTGTGTCACTTGGAAATGTAATCATGGAGAAACTTCTAGAATCAGTAATTCAGGATAGAATTAATGGTCACAATCAAATCTGGGTTGATTAAGGGAAGACAATATGAATTCTTCCAGGGAAAATTATGCTTCACAAACTTCATGGAGTTTTGTAACAGAGTTGATGAAGTTAATGCTGTTGATTTGGTGTACAAGGATGTGAAAAAGGCATTGGCTACCCAACACACTTGTGAGCAAAGTTATGGCTTCTGGACACTTCACTGTAAATAGAATCTCTCATTCTTAAATGTATCATTTCTTTACATCATCATCTGTCTGATCGATTCTCATTTGTAACTGCATCCACAAGAATGAAGCTCCAGAGGCTAACAGTCCCCAACCCTATCTGAAGGAGTGCTACGTTTTCCCCAATAGCCAGTGCATTTGGGTGGCATGGTGGCTCAGTGGTTAGCACTGCTGCCTCCCAGCGCCAGGGACCCATGTTCAATTCCAGCCTGAGGCGACTCTGTGTTTCGAGTTTGCACAATCTCCCCGTGTCAGCGTGGGTTTCCTCCAGGTGCTCTGGTTTCCTCCTACAGTCCAAAGATGTGCTGGTCAGGTGAATTGGTCATGCTAAATTGCCCATAGCATTAGGTGCATTAGTCAGAGGGAAATGGGTCTGGGTGGATTACTCTTTGGAGGGTCAGTGTGGACTTGTTGGGTCGAAGGGCCTGTTTCCACACTGTAGGGCATCTAATCTAATCTAATATCTTGTCATTGTTCAATAAGGGAGCAGCTCATATTGGAAATCCTTCAAATACTTGTTGACATTAACTTTTATTAAACATTAGAAGATGTGAAGAAACAATAGACACATTTGCTTCTGAGAAATAACAGTCATTGATGTAACGGTGCCACCTCATGCTCCCACGAAGAGGTTAAAGAATTCATCAACTTCACTAACACCTTTCACTCCAACCTCAAATTCACCTCGACCATTTCAGACAACTCCTTCCCCTTCCTGGACCTCTCCATCTCCATCTCCAGCAACCGACTAACCACAGACATCTACAAACCCAACGACTCTCACAGCCACCTGGACTACACCTCATCCCACCCTGCCTCCTGTAAAAATGCCATCACTTATTCCCAAATCCTCCACCTCTGCTGCATCTGTTACCAGACTGACCAATTTCACCATGGAAAATCCCAGATGGCCTCCTTCTTCAAAGACCACAATTTCCCCTTTAACATTGTTAATGATGCCCTTAAGTACATCTCCTCCATTTCCCACACCTCCACTCTCGAACCCCACCTCTCCCAATGCAACAAGGACAGAAACCCCGGTCCTCACCTTTCACCCCACCAACCTCCGTATATATCGCATCATCCTCCATCCTTTCGCCACCTAGAAACAGACCCCACCACCATGGATATATTTCCCTCCCACCCTTATCAGCATTTCAGAGAGATCATTCTCTCCGCGACTTCCTTGACAGATCTACACCCTACTCCCAGCACCTTCCCCTGCCACTGCCGGAAGTGCAAAATGTGTGCCCACACTGCCCCCCTCACCTCCGTCCAAGGCCCCAAGGATCCTTCCACATCCAACAGAAATTCACCTGTACTTCCACAAATGTCATCTACTGTATCTGTTGCACCCAATGTGGTTGCCTTTACATCAGGGAGACTTGTGGACGCCAACTTGCGGATCATTTCAGAGAACATCTCTGGGACACCTGCACCAATCAACCCCACCGCCCTTCAACTCTCCGTCCCACTCTGCTAAGGACATACAGATCCTGGGCCTTTCCATTGCCAAACCCTAATAACCTGACGCCTGAAGGAAGAACGCTTCATCTTCTGCCTTGGGACCCTGCAACCACACAGGATTAATGTGGATTTCACCAGTTTCCTCATTTCCCCTCCCCCACCTTATCCCAGTTGCAACCCTCCAACTCGGCACCACCCTCTTGACCTACCTATCGCCTTTCCCATCTATCTGCTCCACATTCCTCTCTGACCTATCACCTTCATCTACCTATTGCATTCTCAATAACTTTCCCCCAAGTCCCACCCCCTCACGTTTATCTCTCAGCCCCCCAGCCCACAAGCCTCATTCCTGATGAAGGTTTTATGCCTGAAACGTTGAGTCTCCCACTCCTTCGATGCTGCCTGACCTGCTGTGCTTTCCCAGCACCACACTCTGTACTGCAAGGCGGAATCAAACACTCAGCTACAGGATGCCTAACATCTGCTCCATTGTAGCCCTGGTGGGAGAATGGACTGCATTGGATCTACACTCAGTCCCAGTCAGGGGATTGAAATGATCCATGCTACTCAGTGTAGACTTCAAAGATATTGTACAGCTGTCAACTTGATTGCCACCCAGCACAGTGGGATGGCCAGCCACGCTTTCAGTTTGTAATGTGTACAATCTCATAACAGCCCAAACCTGGACCAGCCAGCTATGCTGGCAAGGCCTACTGTTCAGGCTGCAGCACTGACCTCATCATCGGGAAATGAGATAAAGCAGTGCGGCACAGCGGCTCAGTGGTTAGCACTGTTGCCTCACGGGACCCAGGTTTGATACCTGCCTCGGGTGACTGTGTCTGTGTGGAGTTTGCACATTCTCCCTGTGTCTGCGTGGGTTTCCTCCGGGTGCTCTGGTTTCCTCCCACAATCTGAATTTGTGTTGGTCAGGTGAGCTGACCATGCTAAATTGCCCATAGTGTTAGGTGCATTAGTTGAGGGTAGGTGTAGGATGGGGGAATAGGTCTGGGTCGATTACTCTTTGGAGGATCACTGTGGACTTGTTAGGCTGAAGGGCCTGTTTCCATACTGTAGGGAATCTAGTATATCTGGCACCAATTGTATTGGGAAAAGGTCTTGATACATTTGTGGGTTGAGGATTGAGAAACCCCACAGTGGCCCTTCTCCATGGTTGGAAGCCCTAGCTTACATAAAAATGTAGTGCAGCTATCTCCTTGACAGGTACCCCGGCAGGGCAAGAAGGTTATGCACATTTTCAGCAGATGACACATTTCTGTGACAGTGCCCGAGGACATTTTTAGTTTGTGGAGGCAATGTGTCTCTCTGATCTGGAGGAGGTGGCACAGAGACAATAACCCTGGGCTTCCTGTACCTTCTCTGCATCCTGAGGCGAACTTCAGTGACATATTGTTTTTGTGGAAGGTGTTCAGCACTCACTGGAATTTACTGCTGGTCCTGGTCTGGTCATGCACTTGTTGCTCCTCAATTCCTCTGCACCCTCATTGGTCAGTAATGATAACCCCCCCCCCCCTCCTTGCCGTGGTAGCTGGATCTAATGGTCATTGTTCCAATGAACCTGTCTGGGCATCATCAGAAACAGAACAGCATCTCTATAAAGTGAGCAGTTAGCATTCATATAACACACAAATGACACTTTAAGATAGTCCTCAATTCAGTGTGACACAGAAGACTCCGATAAGGAGGGCCATAGAATGTCGCAAAATGGACTTTTGACAAAGTGGATCTAATTCTGATGTATGAAGCATCAACCTTATGTGTCAAGTTAACCCCCCACCAGCCTCACAATTAGTGTCCAATTTGCATTCCAGAATGTAGCCTCTAACCCCACAACTGATTTCCCCAGCTTGCCCACTACAGTCATCGTCCCTGATAATACTCCTCGATTTTCAGTGAGATAAAGCCCCTAGACTGACTGGGTCCATGCCCCACCCCCGACCAACTTGGAATGACTGATGAGTGACCAGACCCCTGACTGATCTCTAAGTAACCCCCTGACTGACTCACAGGCTGAATGGCCTGCTTCCACACTGTAAGGATTTAATGTATCCAGGAAAACGTGGGAGCTGTTCTGCTGCCTACCTGCTTGGATGAAGGGTGCAGATAGTTGCAGGCCCACAGAGCAAAGCATAAAATGTTGGCCATTGCTGGCCGATGTGGAAGTTTGGAGGAGCAAGCAGCTAGTTGGAGACACCAGGTAGCTGCTCAGACTTCCATGTCAAAAAAATTGTCACAAACTAGTTTCTCCCTGCTGCCTGGGAAATAGCAAACTGCGATGAATGAAGTGATTTTAATAATGCAATATTAATGCATGCAAATAGGCCCCTCGCCACTCACAAGCAGATTTCCTGTCTAGCCGTTGAAATCTTAGCTGGAAAGTTTTTCCACAGTGTCAATAATCTAATATTTCCAATCGTGCCACATTTTCCCAAATGACTCATCATTGCCCACCTCATGCATGGCCTGATACGATTCCACCCCAGAATACAGTCTTACGGAATAACTCACAAGTTACCAGAAAGATTTTTATTTTAGTAATAAGAAGCAAGTGATAACTTTTTGTTCTTTTCATGGTTTTCTTATGACTGGGAGGAACAGGGCAGAGAGGGGAGGGGAAATTCTTCCTGTGACACATTGATGTTACATTCAAACTATCCTGAAATAGCCAGATATACATAAACATTAATAATTATCTAATTTAGGGAACCGTAATTGGGGAGTTTGGAAGGTTATGGTAAATTGGTCAGATTAGGGAGATTAAATTTTAAAAGGAAGATGTCAGTGGAGAGATGTCAGAATGAAGCACAAGAGATCATATTTATCCATCTCCATTGTTACAGATCTTACTGTGTAAAAAGGTGACAATATGAGAGTTGAAAAACAACATGGGTAGGAATCAAGGACAGATTAATTCAATGTACTGTGCGTGAAATAATTAAATTGCAGTCTGTTGCTGACTCAAAAAAATGCTTATGTTTTTGAAAGAACAAGTGGATGAGTCATATGTATTCATGTTAGTAGATAATTCATAACCAGTGGATTGCCATATACTGCAGCTCTATTATCTGAATTGCACAATACTTGTACTATTAGTACACTACCACATACAATTAAATAGTAAAGACTTCTGCAGTAAGAAAGGACTCTGTTCTTCAGTGGATGTGTAAGAGAAGCTTGTAAGAAGGCATTGTGATTGGAGATCATTATACTTACATTGGTTACAATCCAGCTTTGACAAAAATTCAATTTTTTTTCCTTCTTTTATTTTGTTACAAATCCTTTCAGAAAGTTCCCTGGCAATTTGCTCAACCCTACAGACTGAGAAGTGTCATGTTTGATTTCCTTCATTTTTCTCAGCAGGGCTGGCAACAGGGAATGCAATTTTGACTACGATGCATTTCAACAAAGTTAGCCAGGAGCCCTGCTCAGGATCATTGTACCTGGTAATTTAAATTTCACACAGTTTCATGTGGATCTTTAAGTACTCCATATGCTGTGGGGGCGGCACGGTGGCAGAGTGGTTAGCTCTGCTGCCTCAGAGTGCCAGAGACCTGGGTTCAGTTCCCACTGTCTGTGTGGAGTTTGTACATTTGCAGGTTAGGTGAATTGACCATGTTAGGGGGAATGGGTGGGTTGCTCTTCAGAGGGTCAGCGTGGACTTGTTGAGCTGAAGGGCCTGTTTCCACACTGTAAGTAATTTAATCATAATGGTGTGACTCTTCCTGAATGTTAGTCTGCTTTGAGTTTGCAAACTGCACTTACAGAAAAAAGTTGATACAATTGTAATGTTTGCTTCATAACTTACAATGTGCTTTACTGTTTTAAATTAACTCACCCACAGAGTTAAACCCTGAGAAACAATTGATTGTTGGACCATACTCATTAACATGGTATGAAGAACAACAGGGCAAAGCATTATGGTGACGAGGCCTTTCACATTTAATCAGTTGGCCAGCAAATTAATCTTTAAGCATGCTAAAGTACTTCAGACAACATTTGATGTCCATGGACACTGCAGCATCGAAGAGTGTTGATAGCACAGCTTGCTGTAAACAGATTAATCCCTACTTGGAAGCCATTTTAACTTGCTTGAGAAAAGCAATGATCAAGCTAGACTGATATCAAGCAAGGCAAGCTCAAAGACATATTGTCAGAAAATCCACAAAACTCCCTGATTTAAATTGGTAATACAGCAGACCTCAAACTTTTGTGTTTATTCATATCATTTAGACAGAAGCTTACAGAATCCAAAAATCACTTTATGGGTAGAGACCTAGGACAGGGCTCAATGTGTGATTTCTCAGATGGGGAGCTGACAGAATTGTTGATTGCATCCACCCGCATGGAGCTTATGCAGAAAGACTCATCAGCCAAATTGATGACTTGTAGCATAGCAGAATTCCTGCAAAATGTAAGTGCGAAGTGATCTTAATTGCAGATTGACAAAACTTACGAGTCCTAAGTCCAAACACATGATTGATGCAATTGGTAGTGCACCCAGAGATAAGATGATATGTGACCTTCTGCCTATACAAGGAAATGCCCAGTTTTCAGTTGAATCTTCTTTCCTTTTAATTCTTAAACTACTTAAAATGCTGGATTGGGGTGACAATTGAAGCTTTTCTCTGTATTTTACCATATTATTCACTGTAAAATGCAAATGACAATAAACCATAAATTGAGTGTAAAACCCCCTTTTTGGTCCCTAATTGACACTACTGTTTCTTTTACCACCATTTCATTATTCATGTGCCTATAGCAGACATTGTAATTCCCCTATATATTAGCCATTGTTATTTTCTCATATCATTTTACTTCTTTTACATCCTTTTCACCTACAATCTTAATCTTCTAAACTCCTTTAGTTCTCAATTGTACTTTCTATCTGACACCTATTAATAGTGCACTTTTTCTTCTTTATTTTCATATCTATCTCCTTTTTCATCCCTATATTTTTGTTTAGATTGCCGTCCATTTCCTCTTTCTCCCTTGACTGCTCTGAAACCATCTCACTTTGAAGTAAACCCATTGTTCAGTTATCATTTTTCCCATCAACCTCTTTTTCCAGTCTATTTAGCTTCATTCTGCTTTTGCCCCATTGAAGTCAGTTCTCCCTCAGTTAATCTGAATGAAGAGCTGAAAGAGAAACAAAAGGAAGCTGGATGAGCTATAAGCTGTGTATCATCAACCAAATGAAAAGTTTGTCAGTCTACAGAACTAGCTGGAGCAACTGTATATCATATCAAGGTCAGCAGGAGCAGCTACAGAAACATAGATCTAGCCTCAAAGTAGAGAAAATGACAAAACCTGTGAAAGTAAGTGAAGATTTATTGTTAACCTAGGAAGAACCTGAAATTGTTTGGCCAGACAGTCCTTTCAGAAATGAATGGCAGCAATGATGCACTAGTGAAAGCATTCAAACAGAATGTAGAGGAAGCCAAGCTACCACAGAAGCAACAATAGGAAGAGGTCCACATTTCAAAGAAAAGTTTACAAGTTGAAAATGCTGCACAGTTATTAGAGCCAGTTATGAAGGAGGAACAATATTAAGCCAGCAGAAATCTAGAATTTCAATAGATTTAGAAGAATCTAGGATGTCAAGCTAGAAACCTCAAATTAAGCTGGGAGCTTTTATGGAACTGTAGTGCATCATAGAATTGTAGAGCTATAGAGGTGTACAGCATAGAAACAGACCCTTCAGTCCAACTCATCCATGCTGACCAGACATAAATCTAGTCCCATTTGTCAGCATTTGGCCCACATACCTCTAAACCCTTCCTCTTCATATAGCTATCCACATGCCTTTCAAATGTTGTAATTGTACCATCCTCCACCACTTCCTCTGGCAGTTAGTTCCATACATGTTCACACCCTCTGCGTGAAAAGGTTGCCCCTTAGGTCCCATTTAAATCTTTCCTCTCATTTTGGACTCCCCCATCCCAGGGAAAAGACTTTGTCTATCCACTGTATCTATGCCCCTCATGATTTTATTTATATGAAGTTGAAGGCATGTGTTGTATTTTTAAGATGATGATAGAATTGAAAGGTCAATTGGCTACTTTTCAAAGAAACTCAAAACCCAACATAGAAAAGAATGATTGAGTTTGGTACTGACCTTATAATATTTTAATGCTTATGTGATAAACAGTGTGTCGGAGACAGTTGTGTACACAGACCACAATCCTCTTACATACTTGGAATGATGTAAAGACATGAATATGAGACTATTTCATTGGAGTGTTACGTTACAGACTTTTAATTTACAAATCGTACATGTTGCGGGTTGTAAAAATGTATTGGCAGATGCATTATCACAGATTTAAAGAATAAAGTATAGATAAGATTGAACAGATTTTATATGTATGTGTGCAGAAATTAATGTGAATTTAGATTAATGTCCTATGTATTTCATTGTAATGGGATTAAGAATTAGAAACAAAAAGAAGCCATATTTTCATTGTGATTGTTCTTTTTTTCTTAAGGGGAGAGGTGTTATGAAGTTGAAAGTGTGTACTGTACCTTTAAGAGAGAGTGAATGCTGTTTTTCACTGAGAGCTTACAAGCACCTGTCATATGACTAACTAGCAGTCTCAGAGAGTACTGGAAAATTGACAATATGTAACATTTGGCAGTGAAATAAATACTTGAGTTGGTTGCTATTTTGGCAACAATTTAAATGTAACCTATCTGTTTAAATTATGCCCCAGGATACTAAAACTCAATTGAGTTTGAATTTATTGTTTTGCCAACATCGAACCAATAAGACGATCCGATGTTGGGGGGCATTAAAAAAAGGCAGGCAGTTTGAAAGTCAGACAGAGAACTGGCATTGACAGAGTAACCGTCATTGAGAGAGAAAGAGTCACACAAAAGATTGAAGCACTCTCTATCAAAGGTACCTTTTCATATGAAACATCTTCACAGTCATTAATGAGAAGCCGATTCAGGGAGATCGTAAGCCAAAAGAAGACAGACGCTGAAGATGACAGCCACTGTGTGGTTTTGAAATTAAGTAGATGTAATTTTAATAAGAGTTTTTTTGGAACAGTAAATTGATATAGAGTTGGAGGCAGATAATCAGTTAAAAGACAGAGGGGGGCTTAGAGGTGTGAATAGTTGTTGTTTAATGTTTACTTTTAGAGTTAAAGAATAAATTGATATTATTTTCATTAATTAGTGGAATTTGGGAGTTCTCTGTCACTCATATATTTTAACAGATTACAAGGTGAGGTGAGCTTTTCTAGGTGTTTAGTTTAATTAGCAGAGGGGTTAATCACCACTGTGTTGTAACATTATAAACCTGTATAAGGTCACCCCTCAGCCTCGGGCACTCCAGGGAAATTCAGTCTATTCAGCCTCTCTCTATAGCTCAAACCCTCCAAACCTAGCACCATTCTTGTAAATCTTTTCTGAACCATTTCAAGTTTCACAACATCCTTCTTATAGCAGGGAGATGAGAATTGCACGCAGTGTTCCAATAGTGGCATAACCAATGTCCTGTAGAGCTGCAACATGGCCTCCCAGCTCTTATAATCAATGCACTGACCAATAAAAGGAAGCATAACAAATGCCTTCTTCACTATCCTGTATACCTGCAACTCTACTTTAAAGGAACTATGAACCTGTATTCCAAGGTCTCTTTGTTCTGCAGCACTCCCCAGGGCCTTGCCATTAAGTGTATAAGTCTGCCCTGAACCTTTCCAAAATGCAGCATCTCACATTTATCTAAATTAAACTCCATTTGCCACTCCTCAACCCATTGACCCATCTGTACTCTGAAGTGACCTTCTTCACTGTTCACTACACTGCCAATTCTGTTGTCAACTGCAAGCTTACTAACCAAACCTCCTATGTTCACATCCAAATCATTTATATAATTGATGAAAGGCAGTGCATCCAGCACCGATCCTTGTGGCACATTGCTAGTCACAAGTCTCCAATCTGAAAAGCAACCCTCCACCACTACCTTCTGTCTTCTACCTCCAAGCCAGTTCCATATCCAAATGGCTAGTTCTCCCTGTATTCCATGTGATCTAATCTTGCGAACCAGTCTAGCACAAGGAACCTTGTCGAACACCTTACTGAAGTCCATATAGATCACGTGAAGGTTACATAAATTTGGAGTGGTAACTATAGAACTTAAAGGAAAAACTTGAGAACATCTCCAAAGTCACCATCGCAAGATCTAGACATAATTTAACTGTGGGTTATACAGACTCCTGGACTCACTGATCATTGTAAACAGTTAAATCTTTTGAAAAGAAGGGGAATATTGCCTGTGTACCTCAAAAGGGTCCATTAGCTGTTGCAAACTTTTCTTAGCAATTAGTCTACTCTACGTTTGTAAGCTGCACACATGACTGACACAAAAAAATCCCATACAGACACCGCAAGTGATTAAGAAGATTAATGGAATGGCATCTTCTTTTGAGAGGAATTGAACATAACAGCAAGGATGTTATGCTTCAGTAATAGAGTATACTTGTGAGACCACATCCTGAATACTGTGTGCAGTCTGGTCTCTTTATTTAAGGAATGATATAAATACATTGGTGATGTTTCAGAAGAGGTTTTCTACATTGATACTCAGAATAAGTCGCTTGTCTTCTGGGGAAAGATTAGGCAAGCCACGTTTGTTTTCATTGAAGTTTCGAAGAGTGGGGTGTGTTTTGATTGAAATGTGTAAGATCCTGAATGACCTTGACAAAGTGGATGTGCAAATGATTCTTACTTTTTTTGCGTGAGTCTAGAACTAATGGATGCTGTTTTAAAATTAGGTTCACCCTTTCAGGACAGAGATATTGAAGCATTTCTTCTTTCTGAGGTTCTTGCAAATTTCAATTCTATTTCAGAAGACAGTGGAGTTGGGTCATGGAATTGATGGTGGTAGATTGATAATTGCTCAGTAAGGAAATCAAATATTAATGGAGATCAATGTGAATGTGGAATCTGAATGAATGACAGAAAAGTTTGAAGGGCCAAATGGTCCACGTCTGCTCCCAATTGATATATGTGTGCATGCCTCTGTCAATTATTGTTATTAAATTTGTAATAGTATTCGGGAATTGCATAGATAAATGTTTCAATAAAAATGGAGTGTAACTGGTCGAGACCATCAGATGTAGCTAATTTTGTATTGAGATGAAGTGCGTATAAAGTATATTATAGTCATTTGAATTGTTTTAAAAAGAGAAGCATGAAGTTCTGTGAAAGTTTTGTTTTCAACATTTTCTGGAACCATGACCTAAATGCATCCGTTTGAAGAAATATTTGTGATTGCAATCAAATACATTGGAGAAGTGTGAATGCATTGAAGCTATTGCCTTTCTTCTGAATTTTCTGTTAGGTTTTACTAATAATTATCCCATAATTTTGACTTCTAATGTTGGTTTCCCAACCAGTGAAAACATTTTGTCCACATTTATCCTATCCAATAACTTAAAGCTCCAATCAGTTCATTTTGCAAAATAAGTCTGAAATCCATTGAAACATTCCTCATAAGTATAACACAGGTCACACGTTTCATTAACATGAATTCGCTATAACACTTCACAACACCAGGTTAAAGTCTAACAGGTTTTTTTGGAAGCATTAGCTTTCGGAGCACTGCCCCTTTATCAGATGATTGTGGAGAATATGATGATAGCACACAGGATTTAGAACAAAAGTTTACAGTGTGATGTCCATCTGTGTCACAATGGTCAGACTGATTCTAATCTAAAAAATTGATTTACAGAATCTTACATGGATTCATGTAGTTTTTGAGCAAAGTAAAATGTAATTCTGCAAGTACAAATTCACCCCACAAACTTATAGGTGGGTGTGTGTGTGGGGTGGGGGGGGGAGCTTTATGAACATCTGTGAGAGGATATGAGTGTGAGTGTAAAAGGGTTTAAGTCTGTGAGAGAGTGTGTGTGAGTGTGTGTATGAGAGAGGGTCTGAGTGTGGGTGTGTGTGTCCGACTGTCTGTCTGTCTCTGTGTATAGTGCAGTGGGGTCACCAGTAGTGTGACATGAACCCAAGGTCCCATTTGAGGCCATCCCTATGGGTACCGAATTTGGCGATCAGCCTCGGCTCAGCGGCTTTTCGCTGTTGCCTGTCCCAAAGTCTGCCATGGAGGATGGTCATCTGAAGGTCCGAGGTTGAATATTCCGGACTGCTGAAGTGTTCTCTGACTGGGAGGGAACACGCCTGTCTGTTGATTGTTCTGCAGTGTCAGTTCATCCATTGCCGTAGCCTCTGTTTGGTCTTGCCAATGTACCATGCCTTAGGGCATCCTTGCCTGCAACGTATGAAATAGTATGATCTCATATGCCAACGGATGAATTGACACCGCAAATCAACAGAAAGGAGTGTTCCCTCCCAGTCAGAGAACACTTCAGCAGTCCTGGACATTCATCCTCGGACCTTCAGATGACCATCCTCCAAGTTGGCCATCGAGACAGGCAACAATGAAAAGTGGCCGAGCAAAGGCTGATAGCCAAATTCGGTACCCATAGGGATGGCCTCAACTGGGACCTAGGGTTCATGTCACACTACTGGTGACCCCATTGCACTATACACACACACACATAGGTGTACACACACACAGACAGGCAGACAGACAGACACATACACAAACACACTCAGACCCTCTCTCATACACTCATACATACACTCCCAGTCACATCCTCTCACAGACATAAACCCCTTTATACTCACACTCACACACCCTCTCACAGACATTCATAACCTCCCCACCCCCCCCCCCCCCCATCACACACACACACGTGCACATATTCACATATAAGTTTGTGGGTGAATTTGCAGAATTACATTTTACTTTGCTCAAAAACTATATGAATCCATGTAAGATTCTGTAAATTTATTTTTTAGATTAGAATCAGTCTGACCATTGGGGCATAGACAGACATCACACTGTAAACTTTTGTTATAAATCCTGTGTCTTACAATCTTATTTTCCACAATCACCTGATGAAGGAGTAGCGCTCAAAAAGCTGGTGCTTCCAAATAAACCTGTTGTGTGATTTTTAACTTTGTACCCCCCAGTCCAACACCGGCATCTCCAAATCATCACTATAATATGATTGACCAATTGGGGACACTGTTTCTAAAGTGCAAAGTTTTAAAGCCTGTATTGGTTATAATGTGATTCTGACCCTATTAGTTTAAATGGTGCTGCTATTAGAAGATTTTCTAATAATACGGGATTGCATGAGAACGGAACTACTATGTTATAGCAGAATGGACTGTATCTCGGTTTTAGTATCATTATTGTGAATTTTACACTTTTTTCTATGTCTTCGATTTCTTTGAAGACAGAGACCAGAATTAAATACTCTCAACGTCATATAACCATACTTGATGCAAGACTTTTAACCCAATGGGGCAGAATTTCTACTTAAAATGCTTTTAGCAATCTGGGTGAAAAACATACTTGAAAGTGAAGTGGTTGTCAAATGAGTTTATGGTTCAGGTTTCCACTCAATCTAGTGGCTTCAATCACAAGTAAAGATCTTCACAAACAAGTGCAATTGGGCAATGTACTAGAATGTAATTGTTAATGCCAAGTATATGGCTTGCATTGAAAAAAAACCTTCGCCACAAGGCTACTGTTCGACAGGGTTTGAAGAGCATTGTTTTGTGGACCTTTATGGTGTCATTGTTGACCGAGTCTCACGGTATCATGTACTTTCCCAATTGTACCTTTGTTACATTTCTGTGCTTAATGAATTATGTGGTTACTAGGGGGGGGTTTCCTTAGCCAAGCTTTGTCATTACCTCTCCGTATTGTCTTGTTCTGTTTACAGACTATCCTTCTGAAGAAGGGTCAATGGACTCAAAACATTAATTCTGTTTTCCCACCACCGATGCAGCCAGACCTGCTGAGTTTCTCCAGCAATTTCGGTGCTTTTTTTTCAGATTTCCAGCAACTGTCGTTCCTTGTTTTATTCTATTGGCATCAAGGCAGTTACATTTAATTCTGCTTTTAGGTCTCAATGCACACATCCTGCAATCAGCCTATAAAGATCATTAATTTACTGGTTCACCTGATTTCAAAGCCCTTTTGTTGAATTTGGTCCTTAACAGAATTTTATTGCTCTTCAAGTTGAAATAACTGTTGGAAGGCTTTTAAGACTTCACCAAAGTTGTAATCAAAGTCTCAATAATACTCTTGTCTTGTAATAACATAATTTCTGTTAATGTTTCTATGGGTAATGTGTTGACCTTCAGGCTTACTGTCCAATCCTGAAGCAATTCAGAACTTCAAGAATCTTATTCTCCAAATTGTCCAGTTTTGGGTTTGATTTGACACTTCCACACATCTAACCACTTTAGGGAACGTAAACTTAGCTTCCAAGGCTTTTCTAAATGCTTAGATTGTTCAATAAAGTTTAAAATTTTCCATCCAATACTTGAAGCTTTTTCTGCGCTGCTCATTCTCTCCCGCTGCAGTCAGTCACTCCCTGGATAATCTCTCAGCCAGTCTTTGCATTTATTTCTTCAACAGGGCAAAGTTGTTGAAAACTGCTTTAGTTTATGTTATTTCAATATTCTCTTCATTCCTTTCCTCTGGAGTATCAAGTAATTGCAGCTGTGTTTCTCTTTTCTTTCTCTATTACCTCATGGTAACCAGAAGAAATGGTGCTGATCTTGGATATGGACATTTTATTTCAAATTGCCAATACTAGGGATTGGGTTTGCCCAGTGTTGCCTGTCCAGTCTGATGTTAAAATCAATTTTTATCATCATTAAGGTTTGCTGTCCACATCCTCCACAATCTTCAATTGGTTTGTCATCTTAAAGGTGGATTGGAACATGGTGCAGCATTGAAAAGCAATGGAAATTGATAAACAGGGGAACCTCGATTATCCGAATGAGTGGGGCGGGCACTATTTCTTTTGGATAATTGATTATTCGGTTAATCAATTTAGTGCCTTTCCTCTGGGGCTCAGGAGTTTTCGAATAAGTCTGCTCCCCATTCAGGAGATTGCAGCACACCACACGCGAGGCCACCCCCCCCCACCCACAAAACCCTGTCCAACAGCACCCCCTGCCCATCCCCAACACCACGCCCCGCCCGCCCCTTAAACCCCATCCAA
>NC_057732.1:46968436-46976416 GCF_004010195.1 Chiloscyllium plagiosum | reverse complement strand
CATGCATCTCCACCCTCAGCCGCCCCCCTCCCCCTCCAGGCAGCCGGACTTGACACCAACTGTAAGATTGCTGCCACCTTTTTCGGGTAAGTCTCCAAATAGCACACACACAGCCACGCAGACACACACATAGACAGCTACACACATAACTTTTTAACTGCAACATTTTGACAAGCTGCAAATCTGCCCTGTACAGGACAATGTTAGAGAGAATATCTAGGGAAAGGGGTTTACAGTACATGCCTGTGTATAACTCCAGGGAAAGTGTGGGGAGAAGGAGTGAGGGTGGGAGATCAGTCATTTGGAGACGGTGTTTGGGCTCTCATCTACGTCCAGGACTGTTCTCGGCAGAGATCGTTTTTAATCAGTGTAAACAAAAGATGCAATCAGTATTGAAACAGCTCTTGAATGTCTTGTTTCTATCGAGACCTCAAGATCTCCTTTGGATAATCCGATATTCAGATAATTATTATGCGGATGATCGAGGTTCCTCTGTACTGACTCCCCATACCTTCTTTTCATCTCTGGAACAGCTTTGGATTTATCTCCAAATTCATTTAACTCCAAATCACTCTGCACCCTTTTTATATCATCCTTAAAACATGGTTTTTCAAACTAGCATTATACAGTAATTGTGTCATAGAGATATACAGCATGGAAACAGACCCTTCAGCCCAACTTGTCCATGCCGACCAGATATCCCAACCCAATCTAGTCCCATCTGCCAGTACCCGGCCCATATCCCTCCAAACCCTTCCTATTCATATACCCATCCAGATGCCTTTTAAATGTTACAATTGTACCAGCCTCCACCAATTCCTCTGGCAGCTCATTCCAGACATGCACCACCCTCTGCGTGAAAACGTTGTCCTTTAGATCTCTTTTATATCTTTCCCCTCTCACCCTAAACCTATGCCCTCTAGTTCTGGATTCCCCCACCCCAGGGAAGAGACTTTGTCTATTTATCCTATCCATGTCCTCAACACATTCAGCCACCATGTTTCTGATCTCCTCACATAAGTCATTGATATGAATATTAAAAAGTTGATGGTCAAAACAAATCCTTGCAAGACCACAATTGTTGCATTCTGTCAACATGAAAAAGATGCATTAGTTTTTGTTTCATTCACTTGTGGGATGTGGGTGTCACTGGCTGGGTCAGCATTTATTACCCATCCCTAGTTGTCATTGGGAAGCTGATGGTAAGCTGCCTTCTTGCACTGCTGCAGTCCACCTGCTGTAGATTAACCCACAATGCCCTTGGGGAGAGAATTCCAGGATTTTGACCCCATAACAGTGAAGGACAGTGATATATTTCCAAGTCAGGATGGTGAGTGGCTTGGAGGAGAACTTGCAGGTGGTGGTGTTCCCTTGTATCTGCTGCTACTGTCCTTCTGGATGGAACTGGTCGTGAGTTTGGAAAGTGCTGTCTTAGGATTTTTGATGAATTTCTTTGTGCATCTTGTAGTTGGTACACCTTGCTGTTACTGAGTGTTGGTGGTGGAGGGAGTGGATGTTTGTGGATGTGATGCTAATTAAGCAATTGCTTTGTCCAGGATGGTGTCAAACTTCTTGAGTGTTCAAAGCTTGTGCTTCCAAATAAACCTCTTGAACTATAACCTGGTGTGGTGTAATTTTTTAGCTTTGACCACACCATCTCCTCCACATTATAGCTTCTTGAGTGTTGTTGGTGTTGCACTCATCCAGGCAAGTGGGAAGTATTCCATCACATTTCTTTTAATTATTGAATTCAAATTCAAACATGGAGGGATTCAAACCCTGGTCCCCAGAAAGTTAGCTGGATAATAATACCAACAGACCATCACCTCCTCTCTACAAAAACTTTGTTTTCAGCCAGCCAGTCTTTTGTCCATGCTGGTATGTTGCCCCCATGATCTCCAATGATAGGCGTTTATCTCTTATTTGACACCATGTTAAATACTTTTTGGAAAGCCAAGTGCGGTATATTGATTAGCTATCTTTTGCACGTTCTTCCTTCAAAGAATCCAAGAAGTTGGTTAAACATGATTCCCCTTTCACAAAGCCACACTGACTTTAATTGATTAACTTAACACTGTGCCCAGTTCTAACCTCATGAATAATCGATTATAACAACTTTCTTTTGTGATTTTTCCCAGTGGACCATGATGCAGTGTATGGTGAGCTTGCTGCTAAAAGTTCCAAACAGTTGGCATAAGGGAATCTGATCAATTTTCCCATTGCAGTAATAAGCACACAGAAGTAAGTTGACTGCTTTAGAAAATGGTTGAATGCATTCAACACTGACCAGTTAAGAATACAGAAATGTTATTAACAACAGAATCATAGAGACTGCAGCCTAGGGTAGAACATAGAACAATACAGCACAGAACAGGCCTTTCGGCCCTCGATGTTGCGCTGACCTGTGAACTATTCGCAGCTCGTCCCCCTACACTATCCCAAAATCATCCATGTGCTTATCTAAGGATTGTTTAAATCTTCCTAATGTGGCTGAGTTGACTACATTAGCAGGAAGGGCATTCCACGCCCTTACCACTCTTTGTGTAAAGAACCTGCTTCTGACATTTGTCTTAAATCTGTCACCCCTCAATTTGTAGTTATGCCCCCTCGTACACGCTGACATCATCATCCTAGGAAAAAGACTTTCACTGTCTATCCTATCTAATCCTCTGATCATCTTGTATGTCTCAATCAAATCCCCTCTTAGCCTTCTTCTTTCCAATGAGAACAGGTTCAAGTCTCTCAGTCTTTCCTCATAAGACCTTCCCTCCAGACCAGGCAACATCCTGGTAAATCTCCTCTGCACCTTTTCCAATGCTTCCACATCCTTCGTGAAATATGGGGACCAGAACTGTACACAATTACAGTGAGGCTACTATATCAGTAACTAACTGATCCCCCTCTTTTCTCAGGTCACAGTGCACATTGACTGAAATAAGCAAGCTCCTGGTTTCTGTTATCCAACAATTTCATCTTTTTCTATTAAAGGTGGAAATCAATGCAGTCATATCTCGAGCACAGTTGGACTTCGCCATTGCAAGTTTTAGGAAAGAATGTAGATCCTTTCTACTCAGCCCATGTTCTAGGATTGTGTGAAATTCTGGTCACTGCACTACAGCAAAAAATGGTAAGGCTTTGGAGAAGATACAAAAGAGATTTACCAGGATAATACCTAGTTTGGAGTGCATGATTGATAAGGAAAGTTTGGACAAACTTGGATTGTTTTCCCTGGAGCCTCAGAGGCTTAAGGCCAACCTGATAGAAGTGTATAAAGTTAAGAGAGGCACTGATAGAGTGGATAGCTAGCATCTTTTTTCAAAGGTGGGAATATCAAATACTAGAAGACATAGGTGCAAGGGGAGATATTTAAAGATGTGTGAGGCAAGTCTTTTTACACAGAGGTTGGTCAGTGCCTAGAACACGTTGTCAGGGAAGGTGATAGAAACAGATACATTTTTATAAAATGATGAGAAGCAAAAATAAGGTAAATAGCAAGAGTCTTTTCCCGAGGGTGGGGGAGTTCAAAACTAGGGCATATTTTTAAGATGAGAGGTGAAAGATTTTAAAAAGTAGATGAGGGGTAATGTTTTTTACATAGGGAGTGATTCGTGTGTGGAATGAACTGCCAAAGGAAGTTGTGGATGTGGGTACAATTACAACATTCTATGATTCTATGACTGCGTTTCTCTCCCCGTTGATGGGTGCTGAGTATTTCCAGCGGTTTCTGCTTTCACTTCAGATTTTCAAATTCTGCAGCATTTTGCTATTTTGACATGACGAAAGCAGTTGTGTGCTTACACCAATTTGAGAGCTTCATGGTCACATTCACGGATACCACCTCTTTATGTACAAAGCTGAAAGAAAGGAGGAAAGGTGAGAAAGAATATAGGATGGAAGAATGCAGAGAAAATCAGCAGAATATTTTACAAGTTTAACAAACCAGAAACTTGAGTGAACAATGTCTATTATTTTCCAATCAATAATGTTATGTGCAGTGTTTAGCCAAAGATCTATATTGTCCTGCTAGTGCATGAGGATCTCCAATTACACCCTGTGCCCATATAAAAGTAATCTTCGCATCTAAATGAAAAGTTAAATCTCTATATCAGAATATTAGTCAACATGTAGTATATTTAGTTTAATATGTACAAGGGAAATACGTTAAAATAAGTTTTTGTAATCAGGAAACGGAATAAAATATACACTACATTGTGATTAAAGTCTTCTTTTAATCAAAAATCACTTTATTAATTGAGTGGATGACAACAGCATTTTTAAGTGACCTGAACGGTGATATTTAAAAGGGTAAATTTCTCCTTGTAAATCACGCTTCCTGGATCTGGGTCACCACTGCAATCAACTTACGAGTATGAATAGTCTGACCACTTAACTACACACAGTCATCCAGACAGAATCTTTATGTAGGTGGGTACAAAAAGGTGGGATCGATCTGCAAAATTTAACACTTTGAACATTGAACCCTAGGCGGGTCTACACAGGGGGATCATTCAGATAATGCAGTAAGCTATGAAAGTATAAACAATGATCATTTGAAAATTGCTGAAATATGATGCATTTTGTTCCAACTTTTCATCTGACACACATCAGGCTAATTTGCAGGAAACGACAGAGGAAATGGAAACAGCATTTATACTGTATGAGAGTCGATCGGTGATTAGTTGGCATGCGAATTCTGGTTGGTAGAGAAGTTGTCATCTCAAATATACGGTTTAATGATGACTGATAGTTAACATAATCGATGAGCTGGAACACAGATTTCCCATCATGCTGTATTCATATTTGGTAATTGTCAAGATTAAGGATATAGATCGTATGGTAGTAAATTAATCCTTTGTTTTAAAAGAATCTGCTTTTCCAAAGCAAGTGCATCAGAGAAGACAATGGGCTTATGATTAGATTCCCTACAGTGTGGAAACAGGCCCTCCTAAGAGCAAACCACCTCCCTCTGACTAATGCTATGGGCAATTTAACATGGCCAATTCACCTGGCCGGCACATCCTTGTGCAGAGAGTGTAGAGTACAGAGAGAGAGTGTGTGAGTGAGTAACAGTGAGAAAAGAACATGTCGAGGCTGAATTTTACCAGAAATTGGGTAAGCGTTAGTTTCAACCAATTTCATGAGGATTTCTCTCTGAGAGCCTGAGCAAGGTTTCAAACACTATTCTCCATACCTCACCTCATCAGCTGCATACTATATCTCAATGGTGCCTGCTAACCCTAGCTTCCCTCTCATTACTGCTGGGGTCTCCTGGTGTCAGCAAAATGTTGAAAACACAAGTGTGCACCAGGGCAAGTGCTGCTGCCCAGAGCCACCGTGCATTGTTCCTGTTTCTCAAGAGTTGGCCAGGAGATGGTGAACAGAAGTCAAATTAACTCCAGCCTCTGCAAACAAGGACCTAAAGGTCAGGGTGGATGGTGACGTGCAGAAGAGACCCATCCTCATTCCCCAGAACCACAAGAAGAGACCACATTCCCAGACTCTGTCTGACAGATCCAACTTTGCCCTTCAATTCACAGCAGTGCCCATGTTCTGGAAAAATACCCATCGGGGCTACAAGAAGGTTAATGCCCTCCCACATTCCATAAAGTGTAAAGAGTCATCCACTTTACCCTTCTACCAAAGGAGGTGATGACCTAGTGGTATTTTCACTTGACTATTAATTCAGAGAGTCGGGTAATGTCCTGGGGACCCAGGTTCAAATCCTGTTGTCTTGCTACAGTTGTACAATGATGAGGAGGGACTGGGGTGGGCAAAGTTAAAAATCACACAACACCAGGTTATAGTCCAACAGGTTTGTTTTGAAGCACTTGCTTTTGGACAGCAGCACTCTGAAAGCTTACAGTTCCAAATAAACCTGTTGGTCTATAACCTGGTGTTGTGTGATTTTTAACAGCTGTATATGGCATTGGGAAGGCCACATTTTTTAGATTAGATTAGATTACATTACAGTGTGGAAACACGCCCTTCGGCCCAACAACTCCACCCTGACCCGCCGACGCGCAACCCACCCATACCCCTACCCCTACATTTTACATTTACCCCTTACCTAACACTATAGGCAATTTAGTATGGCCAATTCACCTGACCTGCACATCTTTGGACTGTGGGAGGAAACCAGAGCACCCGGAGGAAACCCACGCAGACACGGGGAGAACGTGCAAACTCCACACAGTCAGTCGCCTGAGGCGGGAATTGAACCCGGGTCGCTGGCGCTGTGAGGCAGCAGTGCTAACCACCGTGCCACCCACCACCGTGCCGCCCATTTGGAGTACTGTGTTCAGTTCTAACTATAGAAAGAGTATTATTGAATTAGAAAGAATGCAGAAAACATTCACTAGGCTGCTGCCTGGAAAGGAAAGTTTCAGCTATCAGGAGAGGCTGAGACTTTTTTCCCTGGAGCGTAGGAGAATGAGGGGTGACACTTTTCCCATAGTAAGGGGGTCTAAAACTAGAGGGCATAGGTTTAAGGTGAGAGGGGAAAGATACAAAAAGGTGCAGAGAGACACTTTTTTCACACAGAGGGTGCTAAGTGTCTGGAACGGGCTGCCAGAGGTAGTGGTAGAGACAAGTCCATTTTCATCACTTGAAAAACGTTTGGAGAACTACGTGGCTGGGATAGATATGGAGGGACATGGACCAGAAGTGGGCAAATGGGACTAGATTAATTATGAAAACTGGGTGGCATGGATACATTGGGCCAAAGGGCCTGTTTCCATGCTGTAAACCTCTATAACTCTAAATATAAGAGTGGGAGTTGGAGCAATTTTATTATTTTAATTGATCATCTTCAGGGATAAGCTTAAGTAATGCCTTTTTAAGAGCTTCATAATCTGAAGACTGGACTTCAGATGGATGGATTGGTTTACACATTCATAGCTGCCTATCGGGACACTCTGTAATATTAAGAACCAAACATGTTTTGATCACTTCATATTTATAGCTATCCTTTAAAATACCTATAGGAGATGTTTCAAGTCCATCTCCTATAAATTTAGGGAGAAAACAAAGATTGTTGTTTCAATCATATTCCTCAATGGAACTAGAGTTACCCTCTCTGAAGTGCAAGTGTTTTTTTTTTATTTCACCTTCCCTTTCCATTTCTCTTTCTCTTCTCTCGTCAATTCAAGCTTCCCCATTTTTATTTCTCTTTCCATTTCTCTTTACTTCTCTTTTTACTCTAATTTTCCATTTCTCTTCTTCTTCAGCCAACACAAGGTTTTATCTAATTTGTAGATGAATCTCAATGATTTTGAGTGCGAGCAGCAGCAGAGTGTAAAGGAACCCGGAAGGCTACAGCTAAGGCGAGACAGTTTGTTTTAAAATTACTTACCGGTAGCGGGCAGTGGTGTTTTTTTTTTCTCTTCACAGAAAGAGCGGGAGCAGCAGGGGGAAGTGACGAAGACCAGAGGGGCAGTCGGGTAGGTTATTTCCCTTTAAAAGCACGCAGGAGAAGAACCCGAGGCACTACAGAGGTAGTGTCTCCCACCCGCCCTCCTCCTCTAACCTAAATAATAAGACCCGTTGTGGTAAGTAGGTAAGTGCTGCATTTTGCTTGTTCTATTCTTTAGACCCAGTTTTATTTTAAAAAAAGGTTACTTTTAGAGGGATGGCAGTGAAGGCAGTGCAATGTTCCTCTTGCAACATGTTTGAGGTGAGGGATGCCATGGACGTCCCTGCTGATTACACTTGCAGGAAGTGCACCCATCTCCAGCTCCTCCAAGACCGTGTTAGGGAACTGGAGCTGGAGTTGGATGAACTTAGGATCATTCGGGAGGCAGAGGGGGTCATAGATCAGAGTTATAGGGAAGTAGTAACTCCAAAGATGGCAGATAGATGGGTGACAGTGAGGAGGACTGGGAGGAAGCAGCCAGTGCAGGGACCCCCTGCAGCCGTTCCCCTCAAGAACAAGTATACCATTTTGGATACTTGGGGGGGGTACGACTTACCAGGGGTAAGTAA